>NC_051063.1:53182244-53362744 GCF_004664715.2 Peromyscus leucopus | reverse complement strand
CAGGTAAAGCCACGGAACATGTGGCGATACATAGATTAATAGTTATGGCTAATTTAGGATATAAGAGCTAGCTAGCAAAAGGCTTGAGCCATGGCCATGCAGTTATAACTAATATAAGCCTCTGTGTGGTTTACTTGGGGGACATGAGTGGGAGAGAATTTGTCCTGACTACCAGCAGGCAGGGACACAGGAAATCTTCCAACTATATCCAGCAGCTGATGGGAGTGGATGCAGAAAACCCATAGCAAACATTAGGTGGAGAGAGAGCCCAGGTTGAAGGTCTCTGTCAGGTCCTTCACCTGGAGATTGGAGAACCCCAGGAAGCAGGGGAGAAAGGAATTGTGGGAGCCAGGGGAAATCGAGAACACTGGAGAACATGGCCCATTGTAATCAAGTAAGCAGGACTCATGGGGGCTCACAGAGAATGAAGCAGCAATTGCAGACCCTGGGTCTGCGTAGTCTCCTCTGAATATGTTACGGTTGTTGGACTTGGTGTTTTGGGGAGACTCCTGACAATATGAGTAGGGGTATGTCTGACTCTTTCGTCTGCTCTTGGACACTTTTCCTCCTATTGGGTTACCTCACCCAGCCTTGAATGTGAGGGTTTGTGGCCTGGTCTTATTGTATCTTGTTGTGCAATGTTCAGTTGATGTTCCTGGGAAGGCCTACTCTTTTCCTGGGGGAGCAGGGAGTGAGTGGATCTGAGGAAGGGGGAGAAGTGGGGAAGAACTGAGAAGGGTGGAGGAGGGAAGCTGCAATCAGGATGTATTGTATGAGAAGAATAAATAAAAAATTTTAAGGCAGAGCAGTGGCAGAGCAGACGGACAGCAGCCGCAGAGGCAGGCTGAGCTAGTAGAAGAGACGCGGTCGAAATAAAGACCAGAAACTGAGCTATTACCCACTGAGAGAGTCTAGTGAAAAACAATGAGATAAGAGCTTGGAACAGGGCCGCCCTGTTAATCCCAGCACCAGGAAAGGAGCCATCTCCGTGGGACCAACCAGAACGATACGAACACTCTGTCTGAGGCCAACCCAGGGCCCAGTCTGCTGATCCTGTGAAACCCAACAACTGGAGGTGTTTGGTGAGATTACCCTACTAAATAACCTGCTCAGCTGAATCCATTCAGGAAAGGATTCAGAATCCGTACAGTCTGCCAGTCTAAGGAAACAAGATCAGCTGAGGAGTTGACTTGAGCAAAACGTGACCTGAGAACACAAAAAGAAGGCACTGCCCAGCCACAGAACCAGATCACCAGAATCATAAGCCTACACTACACCGAAACTGGGAACAGGTAAGCCCCCATCTCCAGACCAGCAGATTAGGTCTCTAGCCCCTAGGCCCTACCATTGGAGTACCAGGGACCAGACAGCTACTTTACCCTGCTCCCCCACCAAAAAACAAAACAAAACAAACAAACAAAAAAACCAAACCCCTATGCACCTAACAACCACTGAAACCATAAGCACAACCTGCACCAACTGGGAACAACTGCTCCCTGAGACAGAACCCACTAACACTGATTGGACTAAGCTGCTCCCGAAGAAACAGAGCCCAACAGCACCAATTTAACCAAGAACTCCTAGTGGACCAAGACTAACAATTAGAACAAGAGAGGCACCTTCAGACACAGATACTGCCTATACCGAGCAGAGGAAGAGATGAGTAGATGCCAGTGCAAAAATACAGGCAACAACATAAAGACCTATGTGACAACATCAGAACCTAGTGATTCTACACCTGCAAGACATGACATACCAAGGCAGAAGAAGCCAGAAGAAATGAAATCCTAAAATGACTTTAAGAAGATGATAGAGGCCCTTAAAAGAGGAATGAAAAACCCCTTAAAGAGGAAATAAAAAATTCCCTTAAAGAAATGGAAGAAAAAACAAACAAAAATTGTAAGAAATCAAGAAAGCCAAGAAAAAGTAATTAAACGCCGGGCGGTGGTGGCGCACGCCTTTAATCCAGCACTTGGAGCAGAGGCAGACGGATCTCTGTGAGTTCGAGGCCAGCCTGGGCTACCAAGTGAGTTCCAGGAAAGGCACAAAGCTACACAGAGAAACCCTGTCTCGAAAAACAAAACAAACAAACAAACAAAAAAGTAATTAAACAGATGAAGGAAACAATTCAAGATTTGAAAATTGAATTGAGACAACAAAGAAAACACAAACTGAGGGAATGCTGGAAATAGAAATCCTGACTAAACGAATAGGAACTACAGAAGCAAGCATAGCAACCGAATGCAAGAGATGGACCAGAGAATCTCTAACCTGAAGACATAATAGAGAAAATAGATTTGTCAGTCAAAGAAAGCACTAAAGACAAAAAAGTTGTAACACAAAACGTCCAAGAAATTTGGGACACCATGAAGAGATCAAACCTAGGAAATAATAGGGATAGAAGAAGGAGAAGAATACCAACTCAAAGGCACAGAAAATATATTCAATAAAATCATAGAAGAAAACTTCCTAACCTAAAGAAAGAAATACTATGAAGATATAATGAGCTTTATAGAAAACCGAATAGGCTGGATCAAAAAAAAAAAAAAAAAGTCCCCTCGCCACATAATAATCAAAACACTAAACACAGAACAAAGAAAAAATATTAAGAGCTGCAAAGGAAAAACCAAGTAACATATAAAGGCAAACCCATCAGAATAACACCAGACTACTCAATAGAGACTATGAAAGCTAGAAGATCATGGACAAATCATGCAGACACTAAGAGACCACGGATGCCAACCCTGACTCTTATACCCAGCAAAACTCTCAATCACCATAGGCGGAGTAAACAAAATATTCCAGGATAAAACCAGATTTAATCAATACCTGTCCACAAACCCAGCCCTACAGAAAGCACTAGAAGGGAAAATTCAACCCAAAGAAGCTAAACACATCCATGAAAAATCAAGCAATAGATAATCCCACAACATACACCACAGAAGGACAACACAACACAACCACAAAAAATAACAGGAATTAACAATCACTGGTCATTAATATCCATCAATATCAATGGTCTCAACTCACCTATAAAAAGACACAGGCTAACAGAATGGATAAGAAAACAGGACCCATCCATCTGCTGCATACAAGAAACACACCTTAACTCCAAAGACAGACACTACCTCTGAGTAAAGGGCTAGGAAAAGGCTTTCCAAGCAAATGGACCTAAGAAACAAGCTGGTGTAGCTATCCTAATATCTAATAAAATAGACTTCAAACTAAAATCAATCAAAAGAGACCAGGATGGACATTACATATTCATCACGGGAAAAATCCACCAAGATGAAGTCTCGATTCTAAACATTTATGCTCCAAATACAAAAGCACCCACATTCATAAAAGAAACACTACTAAAGTTTAAAACGCACATCAAACCCCACACATTAGTAGTGGGAGATTTTAACACACCACTCTCACCAAAAGATAGATCTACCAGACTGAAACTTAACAAAGAAATAAAGGACCTAACAGATGTTATGACTCAAATGGACCTAATAGATATCTACAGAATATTCCATCCTAACACAAAAGAAATATTCTTCTCAGCACCCCATGGAACCTTCTCAAAAATTGACCACATGCTTGGACACAAAACAAATCTCAACAGATACAAAAAAATTGGAATAACCTCCTGTATCTTATCAGACCACCATGCCTTAAAGTTAGAACTCAACAACAACAAAAATTATAGAAAACCCACAAACTCATGGAAACTGAATAATGCCCACCTGAAACATCAATGGGTCAAGGAAGAAATAAGAAAGAAATTAAAGAGTTCCTAGAATTCAATGAAAATGAAAGTACAACATACCCAAACTTATGGGACACTATGAAAGCAGTGCTAAGAGGAAAATTCATAGCTCTAAATGCACACATAAAGAAGATGGAGCAATCCCATACCAATGAATTAACAGCACAACTGAAAGCTCTAGAACAAAAAGAAACAAACTCACCCAGGAGAAATAGACGCCAGGAAATAATCAAATTGAGGGCTGAAATCAACGAAATAGAAAACAAGAGAACAATACAAAAAATCAATGAAACAAAGAGTTGGTTCTTTGAAAAAATCAACAAGATAGACAAACCACTAGCCAAATTAACCAAAAGGCAAAGAGAGAGCACCCAAATTCACAAAATCAGAAATGAAAAGGGAGACATAACAACAGACAATGAGGAAATCCAGAGAATCATCAGATCATACTTCAAAAACCTGTACTCCACAAAAATGGAAAACCAGGAAGAAATGGACAATTTTCTGAATAAATACCAATACCAAAATTAAATCAAGACCAGATAAACCATTTAAATAGACCAATAACCCCTAAAGAAATAGAAACAGTCATCAAAAGTCTCCCAACTAAAAAAAGCCCAGGACCAGATGGTTTCAGTGCAGAATTCTACCAGACTTTCAAAGAACTAATACCAATCCTCTTCAAAGTGTTCCACACAATAGAAACAGAAGGAACACTACCAAACTCTTTTTATGAGGCTACAATTACCCTGATACCCAAACCACACAAAGATGCAACAAAGAAAGAGAACTACAGACCAATCTCCCTCATGAACATTGATGCAAAAATACTCAACAAAATATTGGCAAACCGAATCCAAGAATACATCAAAACAATCATCCATCACGACCAAGTAGGATTCATCCCAGGGATGCAAGGATGGTTCAACATACGGAAAAGTCAATGTAATACACCATATAAACAAACTGAAAGAAAAAAACCACATGATCATCTCCTTAGATGCTGAAAAAGCCTTTGACAAAATCCAACACCCCTTCATGATAAAGGTCTTAGAAAGATCAGGAATACAAGGAACATTTCTAAACATAATAAAAGCAATTTATAGCAAGCCAACAGCAAACATCAAATTAAATGGAGAGAAACTCAAAGCGATACCACTAAATTCAGGAACAAGACAAGGCTGTCCACTCTCCCCATATTTATTCAATATAGTACTAGAAGTTCTAGCTAGAGCAATAAGACAACAAAAGGAGATCAAAGGGATACAAATTGGCAAGGAAGAAGTCAAACTTTCACTATTTGCAGATGATATGATAGTATACATAAGTGACCCCAAAAACTCTACCAGGGAACTCCACAGCTGATAAACTCCTTCAGTAAAGTGGCAGGATACAAGATCAACTCAAAAAAATCAGTAGCCCTCCTATACACAAATGATAAAAGGGCTGAGAAAGAAGTCAGAGAAACATCACCCTTTACAATAGCCACAAATAATATAAAATACCTTGGGATAACACTAACTAAACAAGTGAAGACCTTTTTGATAAGAACTTTAAATCTCTAAAGAAAGAAATTGAAGAAGATATCAGAAAATGGAAGGATCTCCCATGCTCATGGATAGGTAGGATTAACATAGTAAAAATGGCAATCTTACCAAAAGCAATCTACAGATTCAATGCAATCCCCATCAAAATCCCAACACAATTCTTCACAGACTTGGAAAGAAAAATACTCAACTTTATATGGAAAAACAAAAGACCCAGGATAGCTAAAAGAATCCTATACGATAAAGCAACCCTTGGAGGCATCACCATCCCTGACCTCAAACTCTACTATAGAGCTATAGTAATAAAAACAGCTTGGTACTGTGTAGCATGAATCTTAAAGTCTTACTAATAAAAACAAACCTGGAGCCAGGTATTGGGGAGAATGCTGGAAGATCAGAGAAGCAGAACAAGCCACAGCCACCTCACCTCGCCAGTTCTCAGCTGATCCTGTTCCTCGACTGGAAGCCTCTGAATCCTCATCCAGAATGAATCTCAGCTGAACTGCTGCTCAAAAGCTTAAAAGCTTAACCAGCTCTAATTCCTGGTCCTACGCCTTATATACCACTCTGCCATCACTTCCTGGGATTAAAGGCTCTTGTTACCCACGTCTGGCTGTTTCCAGTGCGGCCTTGAACTCACAGAGATCCAGATGGATGCCTGCCTCCAGAAGGCTAGGATTAAAGGTGTGAGTGCCACCATTTTCTGGCCTCTGTATCTAGAGGCTGTTCTGTCTCTGACCCCAGATAAGTTTATTAGGGTGCACAATATTTTGGGGACATAATATCACCACAGTACTGGTATAAAAACCGACATACAGACCAATGGAATCGAATTGAAGACCTGACATTAATCCACACACATATGAAACTAATTTTTGAAAAAAGAAGCCAAAAGTATACAATGGATGTCAATATGTAAAAAGATTACAAATAGATCCATAATCTGTCACGGTGCACAAAACTCAAGTCCAAGTGGATCAAAAGACTCAACATAACCCATTTACACTAAACTTAATAGAAGAGAAAAGTAGAAAGTACTCTTGAAACACATTGGCACAGAAGATCACTTCTAAATATAACACCAACAGCACAGACCCTGGCACAACAATTAATAAATGGGATCTCTTGAAACTGAGAAGCTCTTGTAGGGCAAAAGACATGGTCAATAAGACAAAAGACAAGCCAACAGAATGGTAAAAGACCTTCACCAACCCTACATCTGACAGAGGAATGATCTCCAAAGTATATAGAGAACTCAAGAAACTAGACATCAAAATACTGAACAATCCAATTAAAAAATGGGCTAAAGAGCTAAACAGAGAATTCACAAAACAAGAACCACAAATGAAAGACATTTAAAGAAATGCTCAACATCCTTAATCATCAGAGAAATGCAAATCAAAATGACTCTGAGATACCATCTTACACCTGTCAGAATGGCTACGATCAAAAACACCAATGACAGTCAATGTTTGGAGAGGATGTGGAGCAAAGGGAACACCTCCACTGTTGGTGGGAATGCAAGCTTGTACAACCACTGTGGAAACCAGTATGGCGGTTTTCTCGAGAAAATTGGGAAGTCGATCTACCTCAAGACCCAGCCATCCACTCTTGGGCATATACCCAAGGAACGCTCAATCATACCACAAAGATACACGCTCAACTATGTTCATAGCAGCACTATTTGTAATAGTCAGAACCTGGAAACAACCTAGATGCCCGTCAACTGAAGAATGGATGAAGAAAATGTGGTACATATACACAATGGAGTACTACTCAGCAGAGAAAAACAATGACAGCATGATTTTTTTTTTTTTTTTTTTTTTTTTTGAGACAGGGTTTCTCTGTATAGCATTGGAGCCTGTCCTGGAACTCACTTGGTAGCCCAGGCTGGCCTCGAACTCACAGAGATCCGCCTGCCCCTACCTCCCGAGTGCTGGGATTAAAGGCGTGCACCACCACTGCCCGGTGACAGCATGAAATTTGCAGGCAAGTGGATGGAACTAGAAAATATCATCCTGAGTGACGTAACCCAAACCCAGAAGGACAAATATGGTATGTACTCACTCACAAGTGGATACTAGATATTAAAATAAAGAACAATCAGAACTACAACCCACAGAACCATGGAGGCTATATAGCAGGAGGGACACTAGGATGACTGTGGCTTATAATAAGTTTTGGTTTTACTCAATCACTGGGCAAGCCTCAATGAAACATCTCACTATTAGGATAAGAATTTATACTGTATCAAGCTGATGATAGAAAAATAAAGAAAGAAAAGGAAAAAAAAAAGAAAACAATTTTAGGGCTGGAAGAGATGGCTCAGAGGTTAAGAGAACTGGCTGTTCTTCCAGAGGTCCTGAGTTCAATTCCCAGCAACCACATGGTGGTTCACAACCATTTATAATGAAAACTGGTACCCTCTTCCAGCCTGCAGGGATGCAGGCAGAACACTGTATGCATAATAAATAAATAAATAAATAAATAAATAAATAAATACTTAAAAAAAACAATTTTAAAAATCTATCTCTACAGCACAATTGATAGATTGAGCAGGGCCCCACTGATAATACACTTCCCTGTTTTGTTTTTTCTTCCAAGGTCAGGAACTCACCTCTAATTGGAACTTTTGAGGTGCTCCGCGCATGCTCTCAAAGAGTAGGAAGCATACTCGTAGGGAAGCAGCGTACAGGTTCAGCCGCTCTACGCTGAGGAGCTGGGGGTCAGAGAGTGAGAAGCCATGAGGTCTGAGACTGAGGAGAAAGAAGTGGAGACGCAGGAGAGCAGCCCTGCGCAGCTGCCACAGAGCGCCTGTGTTCTAAGGGAACTCATCAGTCAGTGTTTCCTGCTGTCAGCTCTAAAAGTGTTGGTTTACACTGGTTGTCTGTGTTGTAGGAGAGGAGCAGGGACACACTGAAGAGGTACAACCCCGGTAGCTGCTCCTCTCCGTCCACTGTCTCAGGTCCCAGAATCAGACAGAGCATGTCAGGTTTGAGAGCACATGCGTTAACCCACTGAGCCATCAGGCTGGCCTCTTTCTGTTTTTCTGAATAGGTCTCATGTAGCTCAGGCTGGTCTTGAACTCACTAAGGAGCTGAGAATGATCTTGAATTCTTATCTTCCTGCCCTTCCCTCGTAGTGCTGGATTATAGATACGGACCACCACATCACCTGGCTTTCTGACAGATTCTCAATTTAGCGGTTACTTCCTCAACTCCTTGGAGAGTTTTACTGTTACTTCTGGCCAACTGAAAGGGAGGTGTTTCTCAGGATGATAATCATAGGGTTCTCTGGCTTCTCAGTCTCAAAAAATGACCAAGGTCTCTGAGCAATCACATTTTTTTAAAAAAAATGATTTATTTATTTTTATTTTATGTACATTGGTGATTTGCCTGCATGTCTGTGTGAGGGTGTCAGGTTTCCCTGGAACTGGAGTTACAGACAGCTATGGGATACCATGTGGTTGCTGGGAATCGAACCCAGGTCCTCTGAAAGAACAGCCAGCGGTTTTTTGGTTTTTTTTTTGTTTTTTTTTTTCAAAGCAGGGTTTCTCTGTGCAACAGCCCTGACTGTTCTGCAACTAGCTCTGTAGACTAGGCTGGCCTTGAACTCACAGAGATCTGCCTGCCTCTGTCTTCCAAGTGTGGGGATTAAACCGTCCAGCTTGCAGCCAGTGTTCTTAACTGTTGAGACATCTCTCCAACCCTGAACAATCTAGTCTTACCTGGAATAGGTGGCGACACATCTCATCCTTGATGAGACCCAGGAGGGTCTGGCACTGGGCTACAGGGGCTGACTCCAGAGCCACCGTCAGCAAATGCAGTCCCATGTGGATCATAACTTCTGAGTTGTGGCGGTCATGTGGGTTTGTGAGGGAGATAAGGAAACGAAAGAGCTCACGGATGCAGGGAAGACCATAGGGAACCAAAGCTGTGCCTGGGAAGGTGGAGAGAACAGGAACACTAAGATATATCCTGGCTGCTCAATAATACTTCGACTTGTGTCATCCAGAGAAAAACTGTGTGTGTGTGTGTGTGTGTGTGTGTGTGTGTGTGTGTGTGTGTGTATGGGGGTGCATGGGTGGGGGATGTCATGTGCATGTGTGGTGTGCAGGTGTATGTGCCTGAGCATGTGTATATGGAAGTCATAGCAGGATGTCAGATGTCTTCTTTTATCATTCTGTTTCACTGCCTTAAACAGGGTCTCTCGTTGAACTGGAAACTCACTGTTTCAACAACTCTCAGGACCCACATGTCTGCATATCCAATGCTGGGGTTACAGGCATATGCAGCCATGCTTAGCTCTTTACATGGGTGCCAGGGATTTGAACTCAGATCCTCAAGCTTGCAGAAAAGCAATCTCATCCACTGAGCCATCTTCCAGCCCCTATCTGTAGCAATTTCATAAATTAATTTCCTTCAAGGATAAGGATCCACTACCCATCTCTTTTTTTTTAATTTTTAAAAAAATTTTTTAATTTTATTTATTTTATTTTCAGAGCTGAAGACTGAACCCAGGACCTTGCGCTTGCTAGGCAAGCACTCCACCACTGAGCTAAATCCCCAGCGCCCCACTACCCATCTCTTATTGGGTGAAATCTGAATCAAGGATTTTTGTTAAAAGTCCCAAGCTTTATACTGTTCCTTCTCTCTTCCTATAGTCTCCCAAAGTCCTTCTCTGAATGACTTAGGGAAAGGTTCCACCCACGCCAATAGTTTTATAGTACGATTCCATTTCCTGTATAGAAAATGGGACTTGGAGGTAGTAGTCACCTTCATCCGGGTTGGTCTAGGTTCAGAAAGTTTTTCTGGTAGGATGGGGCAGATGATTGGGCAGAGCCTTCCAGAGAGTACCTACCTTCCTTCTGGGAGGACTGGGTAAAGCGAACGCCCCGGGGATTGACATAATCCATGTCGTGGACAGAGGAAGAGGCCGAGTGGTCAGTAGGGGATGTGCACTCCTCTAACACTTCAGGGATAGACTCCACGATGCTGACTGGGCCTTTTCCACATGAGCCCCTTCCTGCTATGACCAGCAGCAGTCAGATAGAGGAACAGAGATGAGGCAAGAACAACTTAGAATTTATTCCCCTAAAGTATATGTTTTCCAAGCTGTCTTCAATGGACCATAGATCATTGATTTAGGAATCGATGTAAGATGGCCCAGTGCCATCTGAGGCAACACTGATCTCGGGTGACAGCACTCGACAGGTGCAAAAGTTTGCACCTGCTCACCATTTAGGTGATTACCTTCCTGTGAAAGCCGTTCTTCCCGCCCTGTTGTCAGATGCTCCCATTTCGACACTGCCTTTTCACAGCAAGTCACGGTGTGCGTTTTCTGGGAAATGGGAAGACTCCCTATCCCAACTTTCCTCCCCCTCTTTTTTTTTTTTTTTTTTTTTTTGTTTCAGGACAGAGTTTCTCTGTATAACCCTGGCTGTCCTAGAACTTGATTTGTAGACCAGGCTGGCCTCTAACTCACAGAGATCCACTTGCCTCCCAAGTGCTGTGATTAAAGACATGTATCACTTTTTTTTTTTTTTGAGCCCAATTTTCTTTTAAGACAAGGCTTGGGTTCAAAACCCAAAAGGACAAGCCAGCTCCAACAGTAACAAATTGAAGAGGGGACATTCAGGGATCAGTCATACCTGCGGGTCAAGCTGATCGGAAACTCCTATCTCATTGCTCCCAGGCTCTGTGGCTGCACTTTCCCTTGGGGAGCCAGCTTGCTCCAAGTCAGTGAGGTCTCCTTGGAGGTGTCTGGAGGATAATTCCAGGCCACTGTCTGTACAGGGACTGACCACTGCTGAGGCAGCTTCTGAACTTGCAGAGGAGATGGATGAAGGTACATCGATGAAAGGCATGCCACCTGACAAGGACAGGATGGAACTTGAAGTTGAAGAGAAGCCCTGTGAGTAAAGCATCCTCTACAGTACCAGGGTCTTGCTTCTTAGACTGAATGCTCAACCTGAGGTCATACAGGGTTGTTAAATGGTCACAGTTTGACTCTCTGTTCTTTGCAGAAAGATGGATTGGCTTTCCATTTCAGATCCCCTCCTGAGAAAGAAAGGATCTTTTCTATCTGTTTTCATCAGAAAGAAGCAACCAGGGCACTCACTAGTAAGGTTAGAGGACAAGGTGGCTCCATTTGGAGTGGCAGCTCTGAACCTGGTAGGACTTTGGTTGTATGACGTGGAGGCCGAGGGGACCTTTTCTGCTTCTTCCACTTGGATGAGTCACTCATGCCTCCTGCTCTCATTTTCAGCTGGAAATATCATACACTGTTAGTATCCAGACTAAAAGAGTAATTTAAACAAAGATGTCATTCCTAGAAATATCTCAGCACTTAGTCCTTCTGGTCTCTAGAAAACAGCTTACTCCCCACATCTCTGTCAGATAATCTAGACCATCAGACTATACACCTGTGCCTCTACATTTGCAGCTTTTTTGGAGTGGCACAGTGGCCTCCACATTCTGCCTTTGGACTAATCATTGAGACAGCCAGCTGTCACACTTATCACTCTGCTTCCTGGGTCCCAGGTGCTATCCATGATGCATGAGCCTCTTGCTGAACAGGTAAGGGCAGCCTTTGCCTACAGGCCTGTGGACTGACTTCTTCCACAGTCACTCTGCAGAGCAGCTCCTGGTTCTAGTTCCGGTCCAACTATTAGCACCCACTCCTTCCTACCTAGATTCAAAGCTTTCTCACTAAGGCATGGACTGGGACCTAGACCATAAAGACAACTTTTATTCTGGAATTTTTGCATTAAAATGGATGGTCAAAAGTTATTTTTTAGAGAAAGGAGTGATACTCCAATTAAGAATGGAGGACCATGTCATGCTGCGGCTCCCAATTGTGATATAGCAATAAAACCTCTTGTTCTTCTTATACTTGTTCTTCCTAGATTCATTTTGTTTATTTTATTACGTTAGTTACTTTTTTAAGACAGGGCGTCATGTATCCTGGGCAGGTCTCAAATTCATTATGCAGCCAAGGATGACCTTGAACTTTGGGTTCTGCTTCTACCTAAGTGTTAAGATTACAGGCATGTGCTACTACACTTTGCTTACTTGGTGCTGGGGCTCAAACCCAGTGTATATGCCAGCAAAGACTCTTGTAACTGAAGTATATCTCCAGCACCACTAGATACAATTTTAAAGATCTGTTCAATTCTTCTGATATTTGGAGAGAAAATTCTTTCTTCAAGCTCCCTTACTCTCAAAGCTTTGATAGCCTCTGATCACCTACTAAGAAACCAGGTAATTCTTCCTTTCTTCCTTCTCCAAATCTCCTACTAAAGGAGAGAGGCCCCAAACTGAACCTTTCTCCCAGTTCTTAACACAGTACCAGCTTCTCAATGGATTCATATTCTTGTCCCTCCACCTCCAAAACAGCTGCAGTCATATGCCTGAAACTGAGCTTCTGTGACTACACAGGAATCAGAAGGATGCTCTTTCCAGTAACCTTGGGGTTCAGTAGCTCACACTCATGGTAAAAACTGATCTGGGAGAAGAATAAGACAGACAGCAAGAAACCCAAAGGATCAATGAAAGAAAACAAGGACCATCTGGCCTTACTGGTCATTACCAGTGAGCTCCACAAAGTCCAAACAACTAAAGGTTTATGAGAGAACTCTCCTTTCTAGGAGGCTCCTCTATATCAGCCCCACTTCTACTGAGAATGACAATTAGTAATGAACACTCTTTCCACACAAGGATGTGGAATTTCCTATTCGGTATTTTCCTATCTTCCACTCTGAATTCTGCAAAGTTAGCTCCAAGCAGGTTATTTCAGTGAGTGTGCCTGGCCTCCTAACTGGTGCAGGGGCCTGAAAGCTGGCAATTTTCACAAAGGCCTCGCTGTTGCTATGTTCCCTGTCCTAAGGCTCTAAGGTACATGGTAGGCAGCAAGTGTCCATGGAACCCTATGCCACCTTATCTGTACAATTCTATATTCCAAAAGACAGCAGTAACTTTATAAAAATAGTATAGGCTCTAGGCAAATAATCATGGCAACATGCACGCTAGCCACTGAAGAGAGCTGAAATTTTTAACTATGCAAACACAAAATGAGACAATGCATTCAAACAGGATAGAGACACATCCCTAGCTAGGGAACACTCACACAGTTATTTTATCTTCAATGACAGGAATACTCATAATCACACGTCTGGCATGCACACTTATGTGATGGATAACCTAGACATCCCTTATCCCTTTCTCCTCATCTTTCTAAAGCAAGGCTATTTCAAGGGGTCAAGTAATCTTTAGCTTATACTCCTCCACTAAACTCACCTATATCTAAAATTTTAAAGGACAGAGGGTATCTTTGCAGATATTAGAAAATCCCCAGTGCCCTAGGTTGCCATGGTCCCTAGTTCCTTTCAATCAATGTAGAGATCTGAATCTTGCAGATCCCTTTTATGTAACCAAGAAATAAAAGACCCTCACAGGATGTACCACCTTTACCCATCAACAAACACATCCAGGTATCCAGATCTTCTCAAGGACTATGCTTAACCTCTCTACACCAGCTCTGAGACAGGGGAGGGGAGAAGGAAGGATCTTGCTTGAGGTCCTGTAGTTTCCCTAGAAATGGTGGGCCTTAAGACTCCACACAAGATGAAAGCAGGACCCAGACTCTCCAGGCTCACTATGTGATGTTCAAGTCTTAATTCTGCTTCCAGGCAACCAGAAATCCCAGGAGAATTCCCAGCACCACAAAGCTATGAACACATGCAACTCTTCAAAAGCCAAGCTATGTTACTAGAGTGGGTAAGTTGTGCTCTGAACAACAGAAATGGGACCCAGTGTTATATATATATATAAAAAAATAAACATATAAATAAATAAATAAATAAAGGGGGGGAGGAGAGGGAGAGGGAGAGAGACCTTGAGGTTCTTAAAGAGTAGTACCCTCTCTAACTGGTTCAGGGCTTTGGTCTGCTCCCCACTACTTAGCTCCAGTTTGTTGAGGAGACATGGAGAAATCTGTGAAAGACAGGCAAACGCACGATTTAAAAAGAGTGAAATAAACTCAGACAGGGCACAGGGCAGGAATGGGGATGAATGGGAGGGAACAGGGGCAGGTCAGGTGCATGCACCTAATAGCCAAGGGTCATTTCCATGAGGTCTGAGAAGTCCAGAGTTTCATTCAAGACAGAATGAGGCCATCCATTCTTTTCCTAGCAGTTTGAGAATCCTTTGATCTGGAGTACAGCTTGATTTGATATCTTTAATAGAGACTAGAGCTAGCAAGCCCCATCTTACTCAGCATTAAGAAGGAGTTGGGGCACAGCCTCTCTAGGACTCTTACTAGCTGACAAGACTGAGCCACAAGGGGACAGCCAGACTGTCTTCTTTGTCAACATGCATCTTTAGCTCAGCTTGCTAAGCCTCGTCCTTAATGACTGGCTTATCAGCATACATGGTAAGTCAACAAAGACAGGTCAGAAAGGAAAGCCTGAAGAAGGAGAGGTACATGGGAGGTATATTTCAGACTATAGGACTGACAGCTATTGTAGATTTCAAGTAGACCCATCTATGCAAAAGCATGTCTTTGCTACTGAGCAATAGTACTCCATAGCACTGAAGTCTAGAAGTTAAGGAGGTTTGGACAGGGGACAGCAGATGAACTTTCAGACCCCACCTTCTTCATGTTGGTTCCCACATAGCTCTTGGGTTCTTCTTTAAACTGAGGTAACCTATAAGATAGAGAATGGCATGACTGTCATTGAGGATAATGACAATGTTCTCCTCTATACTAGTCATAGCAAAGGTGTTTTGGGCCCACAGTATCCTTGTCTATTGGTTTAGGTTTATGAAAATCTAGTTAGAGGAAAGCTAATCTCATCCCTTTTAGAGCTTCAGAGCCATAGAAATTTGGATATGTAAGACATAGATAAGTAGACACTGGAGCAGGGTGACTAAGCGCTCTTGGGAGTGTGGAGGTTCTTTTTGTCCTTGGAAAGCACTGCTGAAAGCCAAGAGATAGAGAGTTAGGCACAGAGAAAATAGTAAAAGCAGGTTGGTGTTTTAAAGGCAATAAATCCATGGGGTGAGAAACTTGGCAGCAGAGTCCAAAAGCAGTCTAATGTGCAGATAACAGGGATTAAGTTTGAAAGAAAAAAGAAATGCCATTGGGAGGTTTAAAAGTTATTGCTTCGGAAGCCGGGCGGTGGTGGCGCACGCCTTTAATCCCAGCACTTGGGAGGCAGAGCCAGGCGGATCTCTGTGAGTTCGAGGCCAGCCTGGGCTACCAAGTGAGTCCCAGGAAAGGCGCAAAGCTACACAGAGAAACCCTGTCTCAAAAAGCAAAAACAAAAACAACAACAATAAAAAGTTATTGCTTCGGTTCTTCTCTAGTTTGTCTTTGGAAAGGAGGTATAGACTAGGCAGTTAGATTTAGGACAAAAAGGCTTCTCGGGCTCTAATATGAAGGAGTTCTTCCTAGGGAAATCAAAGATCACGGTTTCCCTGGGATTAAGGGGTCTGCCAGGATATAGAACATATATAGTGCTAAAATCAGGAAGTTCCAGGCAAGCCAAGATAAGGGCCACTAAATGGGCTTTTCCCACTAATAGTTGCCCAGCCTTGGCCTTCTTTTACAGAAATCAGGCTGAGCTCTGGAAGCTCAGCAACCTGTTCCAGACTGCTTGTTCCATGCTCAATTTGGCATCTTCTCTAGGCTCCCTTTCCCAGATGCTGCCTGCACAGAAACAGACACAAGTTTGGGAAGCAGAGATTCAATAACTCTCGGTCTCCCTGAGGCCACGGCAGCTCTCTCTTCCTTCTCCCTTGCTCAGTAACCCTGGGCCTGGAGAACTACTGCTACCTACAGTCCCAGTGGCCTCTGATGGGGTTGTGGGGTTGGCCAGGTCCCTAAAGTGGCTGTGTGGAAGCAGGCAGACTCAAGAGGCCTGGGCAGCCGGGCAGAAGCAAACAGCAGCAGGTTTACCTTGTGAAGAGCAGCTGCACCATGTCCACGAGAGTGTGCTCTGCGGATTTTCTCAATAACTCTGCACGGGCAAAAACAAATAACACAGGTGTCATTACTTGCTGGGCTATTATCAGGAGACTTCTCAGAGCAGACTCCCCTCCAAACTGTGTTTACCAAGGATTATGCCAAACTTATTAAAACCAGCTCCAGCTCAGCCTGGTAGCTATAACTTTACCATACCACTAGGTGGCACTACTGAGTCAGGAAAAAGGGGACCACTAGATAGGTTTTCTTGGGTTATCAATTGGCATCAATTGGTCTCCCATGGGAGATTTGGTTCTGGAACTGAGTCAGTCTAAGATTCATCCCCATTCCTGCCTGGGAACAATGGATTAAGATCTCTATTCTAGCTTCATAACCAAAGTCCTAAGGTTACCCAAGGTAGATGATGGAGAAATCCTGTTTCTCTGGGGTTCAGAAACAGCATCCTGTATACATACTCAGATACCAGATACCAGCTCCAGGAGGTGAAAGAGCTAGTATTCAAGCACCTACCACTAAGTCTCATTTCAAAGCAAATCCGGAAGCAGGACTGCATAATCTCACACACAGATTCATTTGTTAAGTGGGTGCCCACTGGGGTTAGCAACAGAGTTCGGAGGACCTACAAGGAAGAAAGAGAAGGCACTGTGATAACAGAGTTGGCTGACAGAACTTAATTGAAGGGAGAACACTCATCTCCTGGGTACATTCGTCGTTGTTATTATTATTGGTGCTGTGGTGTGTGCTTGCTCATGTGTGCTTGTGTGTGTTTATGGGCATGTGCAGGCCAGAGCATAACATGGGCGTCAACCTAAAAAATGTGGTCCAACTTTTTTTTTTTTTTTTTAAGTTTTTTGAGACAGGGTTTCTCTGTGTAGCCCTGGCTGTCCTGGAACTCACTCTGTAGACCAGGCTGGCCTCAAACTCATAGAGATTCATCTGCCTCTGCCTCCAGAATGCTGGGATTAAAGGTGTACACCACCACTCCTGGCTCCCCAACTTCTTCTTCTTCTTTTCCTTTCTTTCTTTCTCTCTTTCTTTCTCTCTTTCTTTCTTTCTTTCTTTTTCTCTTCTTTCTTTCTTTCTTTCTTTCTTTCTTTCTTTCTTTCTTTTTCTTTCTTTTCTTTCTTTCTTTCTTTTTTTCTTTCTTTCTTTCTTTCTTTCTTTCTTTTTTTTGAGACAGGGTTTCTGTGTGTAGCCCTGCCTGTCCTGGATCTCACTCTGTAGACCAGGTTGGCCTTGAATTCACAGAGATCCACCTGGCTTTGCCTCCTGAATGCTGGGATTAAAGGTGTGCACCACTACCGCCCAGCTTTCCCCAACTTCTTTTAAGGCCAGGTCTTTCACTGACCTGGAGTTCACCAATTAGGCTTAGACTGAATGACCAGCAAAGCCCCAGGATCCTCCCATCTTTACTTCCCTGTGATTACAAGTGGCTTTTTACATGTGTTAGGGAATCTTAACACAGGTGTTCATGCTTACAAGGCACACTGTTTATTAACAGAGCTATTGATTCAGTTCTTTCTCTTTAAAAAAAATGTGCTGGAGATCAAATTCACATACGCTTGGCAAGTGCTTTACCAAGGAGCCACATGCCCAGCCTAGGAGTGAGATCTCCCTACCTCCTGTTTTTTTTTTTTTTTTTTTTTTTTTTTTTGAGATAGGATCTTGCACTTAGTCCAGGTTGGGTTGGAAGTTGTGATCTTCCTGCTTCAGTCTCCCAAGAACTACGATCACAAGTATGCATAACCATGCTTGATTTCAGGGTTTCTTTCTTTTTTTAAGTTAGCAAGAATGCTGACCTCAAAGATGGGTACAATGTCACATGCTTGTACTATTAGCATTTGGGAAATCAAAGCAGAAAGATTAAGAATTCAGGTTCTTTCTTAGTTATATGAGATCCTGCCACCCCACCCTCTCAAAAAAAAATTAAAAATTATAAGTTGGTGTGGTGGCACATGCCTTTAATCCCAGCACTCAGGAGGCAGAGGTTCACAGATCTCTGAGTTCCAAATTAGCCTGGTCTACAGAACAAGTTCTAGGACAGCCAGGGCAACACAGAGAAACCCTGCCTTAAAAAAACAAAACTAAACTAAAAACAAAAAATTAAGTGCTAACCTTATTTCATTCCACCTGATTGATGGAAACTCCCACATGCTTGACTTGGGAGTCCTTTCTTTGCTTAGCATGCTCATGATACAAGTTCATAACTCACTCTAGCTCTAGGCCCACACACCTAACAGATGGACGACACAGATACAGTCTACCAGAGGCACAAATGTATTAAGGGCTTCTGGTATTTGATACCAATTCATTTAAAGCTTTTAATTATTTTTCTTAGCAAAGCTTTTACTTTGGGTATCTGAGCTCCTTGTTTGGAAACAGAGTCAGTCTCTAAGCCTCACTGGAGTCAAAACACAGCTTCATGCTCCCAGCAGACTCGGGTAAGTAGAGCCAGCAGCACCAGCCCTTGGCCATTAGTCTAATTGTTCTTCCCTCCCACTTACCTGGAGGATTTTCATCAGGACAACTTCATCACTGGCAGGATCTGTGCCCACAAAACGGGCATGAGTGACAGCATCTGCCATGTTCTCCATGCCCTCTGCTGTGCCCTCATGAGTTGGATCTGTTCCAAAAAAAGGGGGGACAGGTTAAATCTGTTCCAAAAAAGGGGGGACAGAAGACAGGAGAAAAGGAAGATGGCCTATCTATAAATGGCTTGGAGAGACTCTGGCTTTCTCACCAGTCCCCTAACCTATTGGTTTTTTGAGCTACCTAAGAGTTTTACCCATAACTGGCTTTAACAAGCCCCTCTGCACAAATCTACTGAGTCAAAAAGCATGTCTAATGTATCAAAATTACTTGAACATACATGCCCTAGCTCACTTCTAGCTTTTTTTTCTGTAAGGGGTGTGTGTGTGTGTGTGTGTGTGTGTGTGTGTGTGTGTGTAGGTCAGAGGTCAGTGTCGGGTAAGTAGTACTCTCCACTTTACTTATTTTTTTGAGACAGGGTCTCTCATTGTGCCTAGAGCTCAGTGATTCAGCTAGACTGAAGCGAGTACGCCTTAGGGATCTTCCTGTCTCCACCTCTCCAGAGCTGGAACTACAGTGCCCAGTTTTTTATGTGGGTGCTAGGGCTCCAGTCTCAGAGTTTGTGTGTCAAGTACTTTACCAACTCAGCCCGGAGAAGCTTTGAGTTTTGTAGGTGTACAGTAGGGCCTAAGAACCTGCATTTCTAATATCTCAGGTAAAGTGAATACTGCTGGTCCAGGGATACACTTGGGGAATCGCTAGTAGTAAAGTACTTATCTTATAGTGGAAGGGCCTAGAAATAGGAATAAAAAGCAGGAAGAGTCAGAGCTTTGAATGCTAAGGTTGTAGCTTTTCTCTTTTCATTTTTTTTCCCACTTCCACCTTTATTGAGACAGGGTTTCTCTGTGTAACAGCTCTGGCTGTCCTGGGACTTGCTTTGTACACCAGGCTGGCTCAAACTCAAAGAAATCCACCTGCCTCTGTCTCCTGAGTGCTAGGATTAAAGGTGTGCACCACCACTGCCCAGCTCTCTTTTCATCTTTTAATATAACTTCTCTTTGGCTGTTTTTTGGAGTTGTATGTTCTGGTGCAATTGGATTATGGGAATGAGGGGAAAAAATAGATGGTTAATGCCACCAGTACTTCTACCTGAGCACCATATCACACCAGATCAAAGGTCTTTGAGTTCACTCTTATTTAAAACAAGACTGAACAAGGATCTTGATACCAAGGCCACGTGTGGTGCCACACACTTGACAGGCTGAGGCAGTAGAGTGATGAGTTTGAAGCCAACCAGGACTATATAGAGAGAGACCCTGCCACCTACTCCAAATAACTTGTTTTCATTTCTTTAGTTAGCTTTGTTTTCTGAGATAGGGTCTTGTGTAGCCTCTAGGCTGGTCTTGAGGTCACTATGAAGCTAAGTGTGGCCTTCTTATCCTCTTTCCTCTACTTCTAAGTGCTGAAGTTATAAGGCATATGCCAACCACACCCAGCTTACAGGAAAATCTTGTTGCTCCTTTAACGAACCAGGCTTTAGGAGAGAAAAAGAAACAAACTGAGTAGGACCGAAGGCTGGGGAGTGGGAGGCAGGTAGGATCTCAGCTACAACCATGAGGTGAAAGACTGGTAGTCAACTCGCATTCTGTCAAGGGATAAATTCTGCTCCTACTCTTGTGGTAAAGAGTCCCAAGGAGCAGGCTAAGAGCCACCTCCAGCAAGGCCTGCAGAGTCCTGCAGAACTGCCTGGCTGCTGGCTTCAGTCCCGGGCTGCTTCTCACGAGTCCACTTGGCTGCTTGGCTCTAGAAAGTGAGCTCATGGAGATAAGGAGGGCAGGCACCCAGCAGCTCAGGCAATGCTGAAGCTGAGGGAGCAGGAGACTAAGAGTCCCTCCTGACGGCAGTGGTAGGAGGCAAGAGAGAAATCTCGCCACCCTCCCTCCTTTTTCTTCCTACATAGTCCTAGCTAGCCTGAAACTCACTATGTAGACCAGGCTAGTCTTGAACTCACGGGTCTCCAAAGTGCTGGGCTTAACGGTGTGTGCCATACCTGGCAATTTCCCATTTTGGTACCTGAAATTAATAGAGTTCCTGAGCCTAAAGCTTGGGGGATTGCCAAGAAACCTGAGCATTTCTCTTGCAAATATGAGGCAGAAGTCTACTTTGGTTGTCTCTTCCTCTCCTGTCTTTGTCGGCACTCGTCTCTGACATGTCCAAGACTCTGTCCCACTTACAATGTCCTTCTTCTCGGTGTTCAGTAGCCACTTTAAACAAGTGTAAGGGAAGCCAGTTTCAGGACTCAGAGCACCATGTGGTACTCCAGCTTCTTCTATCATCCTCTTGTGTCTCTTTCAATTAGGACAGAACATTCCATTCTTTTCGTTGGTTTGTTTTTTCAAAATAGGGTTTCTCTACATTACAGAGATGGCTGTCCTGGAAACTGCTTTGAAGACCAGGCTGGCCTTGAACTCATAGAGAGGGATTTGACTGACTCTCTTCCTGAGTGCTGGGATTAAAGGTGTGTGCCACCACCACTTGGCTGAAAATTCCATTCTTTATGGTTCTTGCTTAAAGCTTCTCTCACAACTCACTGAAAGTTGTTACTTCGGCCTCCAGGGTCACAGTAAAGCCAGGTCTTTCATAGTGTTGAATGGCATCTCAGCGTTCAGTGAATAGCCGTCTTGTCACATCTCAAAGCTCCTGGGAGTCTGTTTCTTCCTCTCTTCTACTAATCTCTTGATAAAGTGATTTAAATTCTTTTGATCTTTTTATATTCTTATTCCTTCAGCTTGAACAAAGTATAAAGTCCATTTTCCAAAAAGGCAGGTAATAGTGACAGGTCCTTTAGAATCATAGGTAGAGCCTGCCAGCAAGCTAGATAACCAGTGTACAAATCATGGCTCGACAGATACATGGGGCCACACTAAGGGCCAGTCCTTAGAACAGGATGGAAAATCATCTCAGAAGCCTTGGGCTGTAGGACTCAGGGGCAATGGGGGCGGGGGTTCTGCTAGAAGGTTGCAGACACAAAGGGTGACTTAACAAGCTCAATTAGTAGACCTTGTACTCTTCAAGACTCCAGAACATCCTCCTTTCTAGTCACTTGTGAGCCAGCTTCCGAGAGGTGCCAGAGTTGCTTCTGCTCTCTGGCTTTCGTACATCCCTTCCTGCTCCTTTTCTCATGCCTACAGCAATCATCACCTCCCAACATTCCTCTTTCCCACCACAGGAAGCTTCATTGACCAGCTGGCCTGCGGTCTCCAATGACCAGCCTGCTTGCCAAGTCCAGAAAGGGACAGAGGAAGGAGAAAAGATCAAAGGGAAAGACTCAGAAGGGCAGCTGCTGGAGACACGACCTGCAGGTGGTGCTCCGGTCAAGGCTGTGGCAACTGGGCCTGGTTTCTTTTAGGGAAAGCAGGAAGCCGAGTCTAGTGGGCCTGGAGAGGTTGAGCCCTTATTTACTCAGAACCTGGCTGACACCCAAGACTCCGGCTCAGGATCCTGAGTGCTTCAGCTAAGCAAATCAAATTTTCTAGAAAAGATAGAGTTTTCTCTCCCTGAACTTAAAGGTCATTCATTTGCTAGCTAGAACCTGGGCCTCATCTTTCCTTGTCTCCACTTTGGAACATAAACAGCTGCCCACCTGTTTTCTTTGCTCCTCACTTTTCATTTGTTTGTTTATTTTCCGAGACAGGGTTTCTCTGTGTCGCCCTGGCTGTCCTAGAACTCATTTTGCAGACCAGGCTGACCTCAAACTCACAGAGATCCTCCTGCCTCTGCCTCCTGAGTGCTGGGATTAAAGGCGTGTTCCACCATGACAGGTTTTGCTTCTAACTGTTTCCCATGGGTTTTTAATAGGGGAAAAGAATTAGGATTCTGAGTGACAACACCAACTGAAAAAAAAGAAGAAAGAAAAAAAAAAACCCGAAAATGTACATCTTACATAAACTGACTGAAGGGGACATAACTCAGTAGTGGGGTGTTTGCCTAGTAAGTGTGAGGCCCTGGGTTCAAGTCCTGATATTGAAAAAAAAAAAAAAAACAGATCTACTGTAGATTGGGTGAAATAATAGGTCTAGACTGAGAGCAAAACTTTATAATACAATGATAGATAATGGATTGTTATTCCTACTATACAAAGAGCTTATACCAACTGTTAAATCCAAAAGAGAGACAAAGGAAATTCAAAGGTTCAACCTCAATGAAATAAAGACAACATACAGATTTTTGCCCACCAAAGTGGCACACACACACAAAAGAAAACTGGTAATATTCAGAGCTGCAGACAGCAAGAAGAAACGGAAACTCTCAAGCATTGCTGGTGGGAATGTAAATGCTGTAGCCTGCTGGGGAAGTAATCTACAAAATGCAGCACTTATAAAAATGTGAGATATACAAACTTTACACCAGAAACTCCAAGTTCAGAAATAGTTCACACAGAAATAAAATTGGTAAATAAGGCCATAGAAACAAGGATATTTATTTCAGCATTGTTTATAATGGTTTCAAAAAGGGAATAATGCTAATATTAAAGACACCATTATATCAGAGGTGGATGAGAAGGAGAAATAGAGAGTTATTATTTGATAGTTAAAGTTTCTGTTTGGGCAATGAAAAGATTTGACAAATAGATGGTAGAAATAGTTGCACAATGCTGTAGTCGTAACTAAAATTATTATATACTTAAATTTGATTAAAGAGGGTTAGGGATGTAGGGAGCTTGTCTAGAATGTATGAAGTCACTGGTTTGATACTAACATTTCATAAAACTAGGTGTGGTGGCACAGGCTTATCATCCCAGTATGGGAAGGTGAAGCCAGGAAGACCTGAAGTTCATATTCATCCTTTCTACATAATGAGACTGTCTTAAAAAAAAAAAAAAAGGTTAAAAGGGAAAATTTTATATGTGCATATGTGTGTGTGTGTGCGCGCGTGTGTGCGCGCGCACATGCGCGCGCATGCGCGCGCCTGTGTGAGTGTGTGTGTGTGTGTATAATGTAGATGTATATATGTATGTTTTACTACAATGAAAAGAATAAATCAGCTACATAATTATATTGTATATATCAAGTTAACACTATTAAGTGAAATACAGAAAATACATAACACAAATCCCCTTTCACCCACCCTTTTCAAAAAAAGGATAATCAAGCTGGAGAGATGGCTCATCGGTTATGAGCACTCTGCTCTTCCAGAGGACGTAAGTTCAGTTCTCAGCATCTAGATTGGGCTGCTATAAATGTCTGTAACTACAGTTTCAAGGGAATCTCACACCTTTTCTGGCCTCTGTGGGCATATGCATGCATGTGGTACCCATATATACATTCAGGTACATACACATACACATAAAATGACTAAATGAATTTTAAAAAAGAAAAAAAAAAAGATAATACTGCCTAAATCCAGTACTTGAGAGGCTGAGGCAGGAAGGCTACAAGTTCCAGGCTACCTGAAAGACCTGTCTTAAGATGGGTGTGTGCATGTGGGGGAAGGGTTTGCTCATGTTTATATACATCAAGAAGAAAAAGTCAAGTCGTGTCATTAATACCTCTTCCTAAAGAGGAGACTTCAGCACGAAGACAGAGGAGAGGTACTTTGCTTTTCTTTCAGATGTCCCAGTACGGTTTGTTTTCTTACAATAAGCATAAATTATATTTGGAAAATAAGGTAAACCAGAGCCAGAGGGATGGCTCAGGGGTAAAGGAACTTGCTGCCAAGCCTAATAATTGGAGTTTGATCCTTGGGACCCATATAGTGGAAGAAGAAAACCTAGGCCACTAATTGTCCTCTAAGCTCCATGTGAACACCTTTCCGTGTGCATGTCCCCAGTTCCTACTCCATCATACAAATAAATAAAAGTAATCTTCAATAAAGGCAAACCAAAGCACAATGGCACCATACTCCTAACTCTCACAAAGGATGGTAGAAACTAGACTCTCAGGCAATCTCCTCTCTTCTCTCCCTCCATGTACAACCTAGTCCATTAGCATGATGAATAGTAAGTAAGCCTATCCCTCTACTAGGAAAGAGACAGCTGGTATCACTAGGTGGTTTAAGGCCTAAGCAACTGAACAGAAGCAGGAAACAGAGTGTTGGAATTGTCCGACAGAGCCTGGGGATTACCTATGAGTGCGTAGGACAGGAACTTGTTGACAGAGCTGAGTGCCAGGCCGGTGATAGGACCAGTGGTATCTTCAGAGCGAATAACTTCCAGAAATGGACGAAGGAATACATTTGGCTCAATCTCTGAGAGTTCTGCAAGTAAAATGAACAAACACAAATCAAAAATGAAAAGATACTAATAAAAGTTAACCCTAGCAAAAGGTCAGTTTTGTCTGTTGGATGAAGCTAGAGGTCTTCCTGGCTGGGTCAACCCTCCTCCCCCTAGAATACCTTGAATTGAGTTCCTGACACTACCATTTTATTTGTAAAAGTTTTAGTATATAGCTCTAAAAGATTAGTAATTTTTAAAAAGCACATTTAAAAAATTAATAGTAAAATTATTAAAAGAGGGAGTTTTAGGCCGGGCGGTGGTGGTGGTGGTGGTGGTGGTGGTGGTGGTGGTGGTGGTGCACGCCTTTAATCCCAGCACTCGGAGGCAGAGACAGGCGGATCTCTGTGAGTTCAAGGCCAGCCTGGACTACCAAGTGAGTTCCAGGAAAGGCGCAAAGCTACACAGAGAAACCCTGTCTCGAAAAAAAAAAAAAAAAAAAAAAGAGGGAGTTTTATGTCATATATAGACTATCAGAGGTTTTTTTTTTTTTCTTTTTTAAAGAGTTATTCATTTATTTTATGTGTATGAGTGTTCTATCTATATGTAAGCCAGAAGAGGGCATCAGATCCCATTATAGATGGCTGTGAGCCATGATGTGGTGCCGAGAATAGAACTCAGGACCTCTGTAAAAGCAGCCAGTGCTCTCAACTGCTGAGCCATCTCTCCAACCCCAGACTACCAGACTTTTCGCTATTATTTCATTACTGTTGTGTTGTTATTGCTGGAGATTGAGTCCAGGTCACTGCATGTGCTATGCAACTATTCTTCCACTAAACTACGTTCCCAGCCCTTGATCCCAATCAAGAAATTAAAGCTGGGCAGTGGTGGCGCACGCCTTTAATCCCAGCACTCAGGAGGCAGAGTCAGGTGGATCTAGGTGAGTTCGAGGCCAGCCTGGGATATAGGGTGAGTTCTAGGAAAGGCGTCAAAGCTACACAGAGAAACCCTGTCTCTCTGTGAAAGAAAGAAAGAAAGAAAGAAAGAAAGAAAGAAAGAAAGAAAGAAAGAAAGAAAGAAAGAAAGAAAGAAAGAAAGAAAGAAAGAAAAAGAAATTAATAGTTGGGCATCAGGCATGGCAATTCCTACCTATAATCCCAGGTTTCAAGAGGCAGACATAGGAAAATCACTACACATTTGAAGCAAGCCTGGTCTACATAGCAAGTTCCAGGCCAGGGAGAGTAGCAGGCTACTCTGTTTCAAAACTCAAACAAAAAGAAAAAAGAAAAAAAAAAAAAAAAACAGTACTTATTTAATATAGCCAAAAAGCATGAGTCAATTTCCCATGATCATTTCATCATCTTCTCTAGTGATATACAGGTAAGCTTTACCTCAAGTACAGGTTTAACTAAAGAAATTCCAGGGTGAGAGAAAAACCTAGTTCATAGTCCCATGCTGAAAAGGAAGCCTAAAATAAGCAAAAGGCTGAGCAGCCTCCAGTTACAGAGATGGTCTGTGATCTTAGACGGCTCTAAGCATTCTTTGCTTCCTTCCTCCCCAGAGAGTCCGGCAGCTAGCTGTCCTGAGATGAAAGAGCACAGCAGTCTTTGAGAGAAATAAGGTCTGAATAAAACAGTGACAGGCTTCAAATCACACAATAAGCAGAGTTTGGTCTACATGGTTCTAACGCTCCCCAAACTACATGTCTGCCCTGCCTAATTGCCAGCATATACTTCTACTGTAGCAGATTTCATCCCAGGTCAAGAAGACACACTGTCCTGGACTACCTGACTTTGCTGAGAGTTGAATTTGCTTTTTTATACTCTGTGGTTTCAGCTTTCAGAGTTAGTTCTTTTAGTTTTCCTAAAGAGGCCAGAAAGTTTTAGGATATATCAAGGCTATTGCACTTTTACAGACAAAGAGAAGTATGTGTGTGTGTGTGTGTGTGTGTGTGTGTGTGTGTGTGTGTGTGTGTATTTGTTCTTATGAACCTTTATTTTCATGCAAATGTAGGGCACTCCCTACTCAGTTCCTACCTTTTGTCTCTCTGGGCAAACATTTTCTGGGCCGGCTGCTTCCCAGATTAATGCTTTAATTAATTGGCAGATTGGGTAGCATTTTCCAAGCCTGTCTGTACAGTGATCACATCAGCTGTACAAAACCTGCTTCCCATTCCCCACCGGGTCCACCTAGAGATGACAACTTCCATTAAAAAAAAAAAACTAAGGAGAAATGTGTGTGCAGCACGCACCCACGTGTGCAATAATAAGCATTAAGGTAGACAGACGACATAGGAAAAGTGGATTATGGAACACTTTTTAAGAGCACGTTCCAAGGTGTATAGTCAGGCTAGGGAAATGGCTCCGTGAGGATCAAATGCTTGCTGCACAGGCCTGAGGACCTGAGTTCAGACCTCCAGCACCTCTGTAAAAGTCCTAACTCTAGCTAGGGGCTTGCTGGCCAGCCAGCTCAGCTGAGAAGATTCAGTGAGATACTCTGTCTCAAAAAACAAAGGTAGAGAGTCACAGAGGAAGACATCTGAGGTCTGGCCTCCACATCCACATGCACAGGTGATCACACATAAAAAGCCTTAAAATCATCTCTTACTATTTTAGGAACACAAATGCTTTGTGTTTACCTTGGCCTGTCATCTAAAAAATGTTCATTTTTGGTACACATGAAATATTTATCCAGGCTATTTGCATGCAGTGATTTGTCCCTATTTATTGTTGAATAGTATTCTCTCCTCCATGGACGTATCGTAGTTTCTTTATTCATTCACTGGCTGAAGGACATCGGGTTCTCTAGTTTACTACCACCTGCCTAGTTAGAGCAGTGGTTTTCAACCCCTTGGAGTCCAACAGCCCTTTCACAGGGGTTGTCTAAGAATATCTGAAAGCACAGATATTTACATTATGATTCATAACAGTAGCAAAATTATAGTTATGAAGTAGCAACAAAAATAATTTTATGGTTGGGGTCACCATAGCATTAGGAAGATTGAGAATCACTGATTTAGAGACTTCTTATCCAAAATTAAGGCCTTTAGTGATGATACAATTATGTGCAGATGTCCTCCCAGTCTAAGGCTTGGTCCTTTCCAGGCTTTTACATGTCTATACAGCAGAAATAATTTTTGTTTTATTTCCATCTTGTTGCTTTTGAGACAGGGTCCCTCTACACAGCCCTGGCTGTCTTGAAACTATGTGTGTACACCAGGCTGGCCTTAAACTCAGAGACCTGCTTGCCTCTGCCTCCCTACTGTGAGAATTAAAGACGTGTGCTACAACACTCAGCTTTACTTTTTTTTTTTTTTTTTTTTTGGTTTTTCAAGACAGGGTTTCTCTGTGTAGCTTTGCGCCTTTCCTGGAGCTCACTTGGTAGTCCAGGCTGGCCTCGAACTCACAGCGATCCGCCTGGCTCTGCCTCCCGAGTGCTGGGATTAAAGGCGTGCGCCACCAACGCCCGGCTCAGCTTTACTTTTGATGAAACCCTATCTGTCTTTTTGTTGTTGCTTTGGTTTTTTGTTTGTTTGTTTGTTTGTTTTTTGTCTGTTTGTCTTGAGACATGGTTACTCTGTGTAGCCCTAGCTATCTTAGAACTCACTCTCTAGACCAGGCTGGCCTTGAACTCACAGAGATCCACCTACCTCTGCCTCCCAAGTGCTGGGATTAAAGGTGTGCACCACCCAGTAAAACCCACTTTATCAATATTTATTATATGGATTGTGTTTTGGTGTGATACTTAAGTGATACTTAAAGTCGTTTTATCAAATCGTAGGCTTTTTCCCTCCTTGAAACAAGATCTTAAGTAGCTTAGATAGCCTTCAACTTCCAATGAACTGACAGGCAGAGGAAACCTCATCTGACTCTTCTCTCTGTTCACTTTATTTATTTTGAGAAAGACTAAGCAGTCTTGGCTAGTCTGGAACTAAAAATACTTTTAAATAAATGTTTTGGAGCTCATTGCATGAGTGTTTAGTCTGTGTATATATGTGCACCCTGTTTGTGCTCAGTGCCTGTGGAGGTAAGAAGTGGGTATTAGGTCCCTTAGGAGTTAGGGATGGTTGTGAACCACCATGTGGGTGCTGGAAACTGAACTGGGTCCTCTTCAAGAGAGCTCTTTCCTCTGAGCCACCTCTCTAGGCCCAAACATCAAGAATTTTCTTTAAAAGTCATTGTCCATCACATGTAGCTGTCAAAAAGACTAACAGTGCACTTTGGGCTAGAATGCCACATTACCAGAAAACCACAGCTTTGTGTTACCCAGAGTTGGCATAAGGTAAGAGAGACAGACAATGGACACTGTTGATGGAACCTGTGCTGGCCAGGCCTAGCTTTTGTTCCTTGTTTTGCGGCATTGTTCCCCAAACCTTTCAGGACTGTCTGTTCAGGTTCAGCTGTCTTGGAAGTTTCTCTGGGTACTTTTCAAAGTAAGGTGTGACTATTCAAAAGACTACTGCTCCCACCAACCATCTTTACTACTCCTCACAGACAGTGCAATCTCATGGGTCAGTTTTGATGCCTTTGTATTTCCCATAGGTAAAATGGGAAGTGCCCCTTTTCACAAAGTTCTTGAGCCCATTAGCATCAGGATAGCAGAAGCCGTCAAGACTCTCCAGTATAACTAAGACCTCATGACACACTGCTGTAGTAACCATTTTTGGCTGTGTATATATGTGCGCCCTGTTTGTGCTCAGAAAAGAGAGTTAGTGGAATTTTACAATGCTTAAGGGATGTGGAACAGTTGTTAGCAGCCTTGATACTACTACTACTACTACTACTACTACTACTACTACTACTACTAATAATAATAACAATAATAATAATGATTCTTCCTCCTCCTTCTCCTTCTCTGCTTTGGCTATTTACCTCTCAGGCTCATTAACTACAGATTTTGATAATGTCAATCTGGAATTTTCTTTTTCATTTCCTCTTGTTCCCTTTAAGTCCCCTGTATATAGCTGACAGGTAGTAACCGATAATAAACTTCTCTTCTTGCTGATATAGAAGAGTGAAACTTTTTACTAGATAAGAGTGATTTTGATTGAAAAAGCTGCTCCAAGTACAATGGCTGCATAAAGCTGGGGTATGCCAGCAGGCTATAAAGTACAGCAACACAAGTTTTTAATTTCTCCTGGGCTTTGAAACTGCTTGCTTGATTCTGAGCTTGGTGGCAATAGTGCATGCAGAGGAAGGGCTACAGCAGTTTTGGTTTGCCTGTATGTTACAGACAAATTGCTCACTAGTTCCCTCTAGGAGGAAAAGAACTAAGTGTTAAAAGCTCATACATCACACTTGTGCTCCAGGGAGGGAGATGGCTCAGTCTGTCCTCAAGCTGCTGTTTGAGGACAGTCCCTATGGGCCTCATTTAGCCTGTTGGCCTTGTTAAAGGGGCCTTGTTCTCCCTCTTGGATTAGGAATGAACCTGGACAAACCTAAGGCTTAATTCATAGGGCAGTACTCCAACCAATAACTAACAGTGTATAGCCACCGGGTAGGAAGAGAGGAACAGAAGAAACTAAAATCCTAGGACAGTCAAGCCACGAAATTTTATTTTCCATTTTAGTCATAATTAGTAAACCTGTAGAAATAATTTGGTATTGGGGCTGGAGAGATGGCTCAGCAAGTTAAGAGTACTGGCCGCTCTTTCAGAGGCCCGGGATTCAATTCCTAGCATCCATACAGCAGCACACAACTGCCTGCATTTATGTCTTTGTAAGGATGTCAATCTCCTGGAACTGGAGTTATAGACAGTTATGAGCAGCCATGTGTGTGGCTGGAAATTGAACCCAGGTCCTCTGGAGGAGCAGCCTGTGATTTTAACCTCTGAGACATTGCTCCAGCCACACTTGGTATACTTTTTAAGAATTTAATGCAGTGTTTATGCAGCCTGGCTTTGGAGTTAACAAGACCTGGGTTCAAACTCAATGTTTTCCATTTATTGTAGACCTTAGGTATCACAACCTCTGGGAGCCTTCATTTCCTTTTTAGTGAAAAATGGAGATGGTGGTATTGTTTCTTAGAGTTATTGAGAGAAGAAAACAATCTAAGTATGATCTGTCTCACGCATGCTGGTCTCAAACTCTGGGCTCGATGGATCCTTCTGTTTCAGCTCCCTTAAGCTGGGATTACAGATACACAGCACAGCTACTATCTTGAAAGTTGTTTAATAACTTATGTAGTTATTGCTGATGTCAGAGGCCAACTGAAGTTGTTGTCCCAGACAATGGAACAAGACTTGCATAAATTGATAGGTAGCAGCTCTAGTGGCAAGCTTCCTTGTCATTTAGCAGGGACGCCCATAGCGAGCCAGCCTTTCATTGCTGTCCCAACCAGGACTCATGCATTGTATTGTCAGATAGTATATTTCCTGTGTGCCCTACCTTTAAGCACTTGTCTTATCTTTTTAATTTTTTTTTTCCTTTTAATGTGTGAGTGTTTTGCCTACATGTATGTCTGTGCACCATGTGTGAGCCTGGAGCCCTCTGAGGTCTCAAGAAGGTATCAGATCTCTTACTGGAATTTCTGATGGTTGTGAGCCACTATGGGGGTTCTGGAAACTGACCCTGGGTCTTCTGCAAGAGAAACAAGTACTCCTCACCACTAAGCCATCTCTTCAGCCTCTTGTTTTATCTTTTTCTTTTCCTTTTTTTTATTAAGAAATTTTTTTTCATTCATTTTACATACCAATCAAAGATACCCCTCTTCCCTCCTTTCACCCCACCCCCAGCCTTCCCCCCACCAACCCTTCATGAGACTGGACTAGGCCTCCTGCATGGCTAGACAATTGTGTAGCTTGATCTGCTGGGGAGCCCCCTGGCGGTAGAATCAGAATCCATCCCTGGTGCATGAGGGGGCTTTTTGGAACCCACTACCTGTGATGGGACACCTCGTATGGCCTTGAGGCAGGGGGAGGGGCTTGGACTTGTTTTATCTGTTTTAAAGTGGAGGCTAAAAGTAATCTCAAGCAGTACAGGGTAGTCCTATTCAGCTGCAGGAAACAGTAAAAGTAAGTACTTGGGCACAGAGATTCACCAAGAATGTCTGTTACTGCTTCATGGGCTGCTGTCAGATGTTTCTGGACAAGCATACCCTCTAATCTCTCTACAGGAAAAGCTGTGCAGCTGTGAGGACAGAAAGACGGCCAAGGAATGACAAGGTGGTCCAGCTAGAGAGTCCATACAAGAGCCCCTTTTCTTTACTGGGTATCTTGAAACTTTCTGTGGCAGATCTCTAGGGAGGATGAGTTTTTATGTCATTTCTGACTTAGGCTGGGGACTTGTGAACATAGTCTGTAAATTACTACAGGCAGGAAGGAAATATAAATTTATGACTTATAATCTTCAGACTTTTGGATGTTAACCCCAAAGTATGTAAGTTGAGGAATCACTCGTGTTTAATAAGAGTATGTTAGATTTTTTTTTCCGTTCACATCCACCAAATTGGAGGTGGGTGTGGTGGCTCAGGACTGTAATTCCAGTTGCTTAAAAGGCTGAGGCAAGAGGATTACAAGTTCAAAGCCGGCTTGAGCTACACATAGAGTTCAAGATCAGCCAGGGGAATTTAGAAAGACCCTGTCTCAATAAAGAATAAGTAAGGCTGGTGATGGAGCCCAGTGCCCAGTATCTGCAAGGTCCTGGCTTCAATTCCAGTACCAATCTATAAAAAAAACCATCAATTAAAAAGTAGAATTCTAAGCTGGGCAGGGATGGTACACACCTTCAATCTCAGCACTCCAAGACAGAACTACACAGAGAAACCCCATCTCAAAAACACCAAAAAAAACAACAAACAAAAAGTAGAATTCCTAAAGTAACAAAAGTGTCTAAAAACAAAACTCAAGGGCTAATTGATAGCCTAAAAAGTGAATACTTTCTAAAATATTTTCATTTTTACTTTATAAAACTCCAGCTCCAGGGAATCTTCTTCTGGTCTCTGTGAGGGTACCTGCACACATGTGGCATTTACACACAGGTAAATACATATACACATAAATCTTCAAATAAAAATTTTTTATTTGAAAAATTAATTTACTCATTTATTTTGTGCTTGTGTGTGTAGTTCTGAGGGCAGGTTGCAGGAGTCACTTCTCTCCTTCTACCATGCAGGTTCCAGGGATCGAACTCAGGTCTTCAGGCTTGGTGGTAAGCACCTTTATCCTCTGAACTATCTCACTGGCCCTCCAAAGGGTTTCTCATGAACCCAGTATAAATAATTTTCCTTTTATTTTTAAAGACAGGGTCTTGTGTATCCCAGGCTGGCCTTGAACTTCTGATTCTCCTGTCTATTTCCGGTACTGGGATTACAAATGTGCATGTATTACCATACCCACTTTCCTGTGCTGGGGGCAGTGAACCCAGGGCCTCAAGCATGCTAGGCAAGCACTCCGCCAACCGAGCTCCATCCCAGCCCCTACTTGCCTTTCTTTAATGTATTTTTGGTAAAAGAGTGTTTTTTTTTTTTTTATTTTACATGTATATTTGTCTGCATATATGTCTGTGCACCACAGAAGCCAGAAAGAGGGCATTGGATCCCCTGGAAGTGGAATTACAGACAGTTGTGAGTCACCCTATGAATGCTATAAACTGAATGTGGGTCCTTTGCAAGAGCAGCAAGTGCTCTTAACAACTGAGCTATCTCTCTAGCCCAGAAATTATTCTTTTTTTAAAGTTTTAATTTAATAAAAAAATAATCCTTATATGTGTTTTTTGAGAGAGGCTCTATGTAGTCCTGGCTGTTCTGAAACTCCCTATACAGACCAAGTTGGCCTCAAATTCATAGAGAACTGCTTGCCTCTGCCTCCCAAATGCTGGGATTAAAGGTGTGCACCACCACTGCCGCCACCTTATTTTAAATGTAAAGACAGGCTCTCGTTATGTCATCCTGGTTGGTGTACTTGTTAGCCTTTATCTCATGGCAATCTGCTGTTTCAGCCTCCAGGGGCCATGTGCCTGCTGTGTCATCATGCCCAGCTTTAAACCACAACTCTTTTTTTTTTTGTTTTAAGATAGGGTTTCACTACATAGCCCTGGCAAGCCTGGGACTCCCAGAGATCCGCCTGCCTCTGCTTTCCAAGCACTGGGATTAAAGGTGTGTGTCACCCTCCACACTGGGCTTGGACCACTACTCTTTTATGTCCCCTGGTGACCAAAAACCCTTCAAAGTGCTTTCCTACTAAACTGTAGCACCTCAGAAATTCCACTTGTAGACTGTTCTCAAGCTCTGACTTTCACAAGAAATAGAATCTTGAGTAGACGAGCCATAGTCAGAAAAGTAGAATGTGGTGACCTAACAGCTCCTAAGATAGAACGCGCCAGCACAGACAGAAACCAAAAAGCAGTTGTACTCAAATACTTTTGCCCTGTGCCTCTGGATATAGAAATGTCAAGAGGGTTAAATGAATGACTTCTGTTTTTATCATGGGGTGATTTACAGGTTTGTTGGATGTGATCCGTCTTGTGACTGATTCTGCCTCTAGAAACCTAGGCCAGTATTTACAGAATGAAGAGCTGATGGGGGCAGCTGATGGCCCTACAGAAAGCAAGAAGAGAGAAGTAGACTCTGAGGGTAAAAGGGTCGAGACAGGCATTTCTGAAGCTAAATGGTGTTGAAATAATATACCCCAGGCCTTTTTCCTTGTCAGCGTAATCCAATTGAGAATGCCCAACTGCCCCTGACAAGAGTCACTCAGGAGTGAAGAGCTTCACTACCAGGGAAAGCAGCTTATGTGTGCATTTTGGCTCAGGAATGTGTCAGCCCAATGCTGGCCAAATGAGAAAAGGCTACTGCAGCTGAGCGCACCCCTCCCTGGGAGGACAGTCACCACTAGGAGCATAGGCTAGGAGAGTCCTCTTTTGTCTAAGGGCAGTGCTTGAGGCCACATGGAGGCTCTGACACAGACTGCTGAGGAGAGGAGCAGCTCTGACAGGAGAAAACAGTGTCGGGGTTCATCTCCCTTTAGTCAGGTCATCATTTGAGAAGACAGACTTGAGGGACATTGGCAGATTCTCAGATTGACACTGAGGAAATTTGGGACGTCTCTGTTTTAATGTGCTAATAAGGTAGTCAAACTTTCTGTCCACCAGTGCTGAGCAAGGTATAAGCACAATATCACCAAGCCATATCCAAAAAGCCATATCACCATGCCTTCTGCCTTAGGTTAAAGGGGCCTTTGAGCCTCTCCAATTTGTGGCCCTGACTAATCAGAAATCGAACCTGTATTGATTTTAGGAAGACCCTAAAACTCCTTTCACCGGCAGGGGTGAGATTTCCCATCCTAAAACTGTTTTCTCCACTCCTAGAACATGAGTCAGTCACCTTCAGAGAACCCTCTACCTAGTCTGCACTTTTTGTTTACTGGACTGTTTGTGCCTGAGGACTGACAGCTCTCCAGGGTGGGAATTCTGGCCGCTCCTCTATGCTGTCACATGTCGCCTTGGTTATGAAATTATTCAGTATGCCTACTATGAGCAGCATCATGACACTTCTCTTCTGGAGGACTCTAAAGAATATCCAAGTAAACCCAGTCCTCAGCAAGGCCAAGGAAGAACACCAGAAACTTCTGCTGGAGCTTCATAAGAGGTAATAAAGTGGAATGACTAAGAGGCTTTGGAGTCAGATGGACCTGGGTTTGACTCCAGTTTCCAACACTCACTAGCTTTATAAAGTAAATTTCCTTATCCTTTTGAAGTTTCATTTTTATTCACAAAAATGGAGATTACGAAGACAAAAGGAAAGTAGGTATTGGGTGTGGCATGGCACAAGGTACTAAACAGTGGCTGTTCTTATTATCTTTCTTTCCTCTAAAAAGGCCATGAACAGTCCAATCAAGAAGGTGCCATGAAAAGCTCTGGAAACTTTGGATACAGACTCACACTAAGTACAATCCTGCCAAGGGGTGAGAAATCAGTCCTCTTCCATGATCTAGAAAGAAACAAAAAATTCAGCTTCTTTCTCTGATCTATGTGTACCTTGCAACTGATGGGAATTAATACAGCTATCCCAAAATGCATCATAAGTATCAGCCATCAGTTATATGCTATCTTGGGATTTATCTTTAATTTATATTCTTTTTAAGATCTAGGAGTCTGGCTGGTGGTGAGCACCTTTAATCCCAGTACTTGGGAGAGAAAGGCAGGTGAAGCTCTGTAAATTGGTAGGCCAGTCTAGTCTACAAAGTGAGTTCCAGGACAGCCAGGGCTGTTACACAAAGAAATCCTGTCTCAAAAAACCAAAAATAAATAAATACAATAAAAATCTAGGAGTCTGAAATCCTAGGTCTCTGGATGAAACAGAAGGATATGGAGTTCAAGGCCAGCCTGAACTACATAGTAAAGCCCTATACAACAAAACAACAAACAAACATAGAATTAAAGTTAATCAAAAGTAAATAACACCAGCTAACATTTATCAGAAATGCTACTATGTACCAGGCCCTGTGATAGGCGATTTGTACCCATTTTCCCATTTTGTGTATATACAGGGTACAAAACAGGAAATAAAGTGTACAATAAGCACAATATAATATTATTTAGGGGCTTTTTTTAAGCCCTAGAGTCCTAGTCCAATGTCCTCTCTATACTGCTAAATAGCTTATTTTTTAAGTTTTAAGTAAATATAAAAAAATTGAAGAGTAGACCTTCTACCATTCCTAAATCTGTTTGTGTATTTAAAAAATACTTATTTTTATTTTTGTTTATTTGTGAATATATGTATATATGCTCACAGTGGACAGAAGAAGGCATCAGATCCCATGGAGCTGGAGTTCCAGATGGTTCTAAACTTCCTAATCTGGGTGCTAGGAACTGAGCTTGAGTCCTCTGGTGTAACAGTACTTTCTTGTTAGGACTGTCAGCCCTCAAATAATGACATGGAGACTTATTGTGAGTTATGAAAGCTCAGCCTTAGCTTAGGCTTGTTCCTAACTAGTTGTTATAACTTAAATAACCCATATTTTTTAATCTACATTTCCCACCTGGCTCATCACCTCATCTCTGTACTGCCCATCCTGCTTCCTCTATGTCTGGCTGGCGACTCCACCTTTCTTCCTCCCAGAGTTCTGTCAATGCCAGAAAGTCCTGCCCATACTCTCCTGCCTAGCTATTGGTCATCCAGCTTTTTATTACACCAATCACAGCAATACATCTTCACACAGTGTACAAATATCCCACAACACTTTGAAAAAGCAGCAAAGCCCGGGCGGTGGTGGCGCACGCCTTTAATCCCAGCACTCGGGAGGCAGAGGCAGGCGGATCTCTGTGAGTTCGAGGCCAGCCTGGGCTACCAAGTGAGTTCCAGGAATGGCACAAAGCTACACAAGAGAAACCCTGTCTCGGGGAAAAAAAAAAAAAAAAGAAAAAAGAAAAAGCAGCAAGTGCTCTTAACCATTGAGCCATCTTTCCAGCCTCATGAAGAGTGAATTTGAAATATTTTCTTTAGACAATCTCACTATGTATCCTTGGGTGGCTTGGAAAAGACTATGTAGACTGGACTGGCCTCTGATTCAGAGAGATCCAGCTGCTTCTGCCTTCTGAGTACTAGAATTAAAGGTGTGTGCCACCACATCTGGCTTATTTTAACTCATCCATTTGATAAAATTAGACACTTAGAGAAGTAAAATAAGCAGTTGACACAGTTACTAAGTTACAGACCTAGGGTCTAAGTCCTACTCTGACTTCCTTGTACCCTTAACTTCTAGTCTTAGCTCCAACACTAACTGGCTTTGTGTCACTATACAAATGACATCATCTCAGTTATCTCACTTATAAAATATTTTAGGGCTTATTTTTGCTATAATATTCCAGGATTTGGAATATTTTCTGGAATGTCCATTGAAAGTATATATTTTTTTCTAGAATATTGTTGGTCTAAGTGTAACCTGCAAACCAACATAGTTTTCAAACTATTGCTTGGTAAACATTGAGATAGACAGAAATTGAGAGAAAGTACAATTTGACAGATTAGCACCTAGCTAATAATAAGCACATAAGGTGGGAATGATGGTCTATGTCTATAATCCCAGTGCATAGGAAGCTGAGGCAGGACTGTGAAGTTTGGACTACATAGTGAGATCCTGTCTTAAACCAAGTTTATGTTTTTTTAATATAATTTTATCTCATAATTAACTTTATTATGCTTTATGAAACTCTGCAGGTGCAATGCATTGACAAGAAGAGAAGGTATGAAGACAAACCACTGGCCTTTTCAGCAGATACTTGAGAAACTCTATTTCAGAAGCTCATCTGAACATCGCCCTGGGATTACTTTTTTTTTTTTTTTTTTTTAAGATTTATTTATTTTGTATACAGCATGTATGACCAGAAGAGAGCACCAGATCTCATTACAGATCTCATTACAGATGGTTGTGAGCCACCATGTGGTTGCTGGGAATTGAACTCAGGACCTCTGGAAGAGCAGTCAGTGCTCTTAACCTCTGAGCCATCTCTCCAGCCCCGGGGATTACTTTTTGAAGTTCTAGTTTGTCTGTTAATTGCACATGTATAAAGATGTAACCTTGAAATCAAAAAAGTCCCCCTGGATGCCCTGCTGTGTACAACCAGAAGTGGCAGAAGGTGCCTCTGCCAGAGCCTTTCCAGTGGCTTTGGCAGTCATAGCTGAATCTAGAGCTCAACATTCACTTCTGTCAAGAAGTTCCTGGGAGTTAGAGAGATGGCTCAGAGGTTAAGAGCACTGGCCGCTCTTCCAGAGGTCCTGAGTTCGAGTCCCAGCAACCACATGGTGGCTCACAACCATCTATAATGGGATCTGGTACCCCCTTCTGGCATATAGGTGAAATGCAGATAAAGCACTATATACATAAATAACTCTTAAAAAAGAAGTTCCTTTGGGAAAGTAAACTGTGATTCTCCTTTTTTCTTTTCTTTTTGGTTTTTTTTGAGACAGGGTTTCTCTGTGTAATCATCTTGGCTGACCAGGAACTTGCTCTGTAGACCAAGCTGGCCTTGAACTCACAGAGATCCATCTACCTGCCTCTGCCTCTCAAGTGCTGGGATTAAAGGTGCATGCCACCACTGCCCAATGATTCTCCTTTTTCTTAGGAAGAGTGATGAAGTCAAAGTGACAGTGAAGATTCCTGGTGGGCTCACTTAAAAAATAAAATCTAGCCCTTCTATTTTTCTACTGGCTAAGTTCCTACGAAGCCAAAATCCATAGGATAAAATGCTGGAATGAAGGTATCTTAGCAGCCATAGAGTCTAATTAACTCATTTAACAGATGACGAATGTGGGTATCTTAAGACAGATACTACTTTATCCCTTATCTGTTCATTGAATTCACATTCTTCCTGAGAGTGATATCCAGAGATTCTAGAATGCCCAGATATGATTTTGTCACTCTTGCCTTCAATAAACCTTTCAATGTCACTCTGAACTTTCATTTTAGAAGTAGATCAGCTAATTCTTGTAACAACACACACACACACATACACACACACACACACACACATACACACACACACACACACACACACACAAGCCAAGACTAAATGTGGTTATCCTGAGAATGCAAGGCTGAGTCAATATCTGGAAAACATTATAACATATCAACATCCTAAAGAAGAAAAATACATGATTATGTCAACTGATGAGGGTAATCTAACAAAATATAACATGCACTCACACCCATATTAACATACACAAAAAACTGATAGTTAATGTTATACTTTGGAGTAAAACATTGAATGCATTCACTAAAATGAGAACAGAGCAAGATGTCCACTGTCACAGTCCTAGAAGTACTGGCCTGTACAACAAGGAAATAAAATATAAATTCAAACCTGGGCATAGTGGCACAGGCCTTTAATCCCAGCACTCTGGGGGCAGAGGCACGTGAATCTCTGAGTTTGAGGCCAGCCTGGTCTACAGAGTGAGTTCCAGGACAGCCAGAGCTACACAGAGAAACTCTGTCTTGGAAAAAAAAAAATTAAAAAGAAATAAAATCTTTTTGGCACAGTTATATATACATATATATCCCCAAAGAATTCACAAACAAGTCTCTCAGAAGAAGCAAATTTAACCTAGAGACAGGGCAGAAGATCAACAGACAAAAACGGATCTTGTTTCCATATGCTAACAATGAATACTCCAAATCAAAGTACACACACACACAGATCCAGGGGTTGCACTGCACACTGTTTTTCTCTTTTCTTTCCTTCCTTCCTTTCTTTTCCTTTCTTTCTTTCTTTCTTTCTTTCTTTCTTTCTTTCTTTCTTCTTTCTTTCTTTCTTTCTTTCTTCTTTCTTTTCTTTCTTTCTTTCTTTCTTTCTTTCTTTCTCTCTCTCTCTTTCTTTTCTTTCTTTCTTATCTTTCTCTCTTTTGGTTTTTCAAGACAGGGTTTCTCTGTGTAATAGCCCTGGCTGTCATGGAATTTGCTTTGGAAGTTCCAGGCTGGCCTAGAACTCAGAGATCCCCCTGCCTCAGCCTCCTGAGTGCTGGGACTAAAGGCGTGCACCACCACCACCACCACCACTGTGGTTTGTAATGCACACCTTTCCTCTTAGCACCTGGAGGACAGCCAGGGCTATAAGGTGAGAAATGGAGGAGGAGTGGATTAGGGGGTGGGAGCAGAGGGAGGGTGGGGGGAGGGATTGAGAGGAGGGAGGGAGGGAGGGGAAACTGCAGCTGGGATGTTGAGGCCAGCCTAAACTACATAACAAGTCTCCAAACAACTGAAAGATCATACAGAAAAAAAAATCTATAAATCTTTCAGAAAAAGAAAAAAGCATAGGAGAAAAGGCCAAGTGAACTCAGATAGTAAATCAAAACATAATCTGTGCCAGGCATGGTGGAGCACATCTTTAATTTCTGAATTCAAGGCCAGCTGGTCTACATACTGGCTAGCCAGAGCTACTTAATAAGACCCTGTCTCCAAACAAACAAAAACTCCAGAATCTGTAAGGTAAATAAATATTCATAAACTGAACTTGGTAAAAAAAATAATAAAACAGCTGGATGTAGTGGTACTCATTTTTAATTCCAGCATTGGGAGGCAGAAGCAGACAAATGTCTGTGAGTTCAGGACCAGCCTAGTGTACATACTGACTTCCAGTATTGCTGGGGCTACATTATAAGACCTTGTCTCGAGGGCAGTGGTGGCGCACGCCTTTAATCCCAGCACTCGGGAGGCAGAGCCAGGCAGACCTCTGTGAGTTAGAGGCCAGCCCGGTCTACAAAGCGAGATCCAGGACAGGCACCAAACATGACACACTGAGAAACCCTGTCTCAAAAACCAAAAAACAAAAAACAAACAAAAAAAAGGACCCTGTTTCAAAACAAACAGAAAACCAAAACCAAAACCAGACAAATATAAGGGATAAAGAGATGGCTCAGTAAAATACTTCCTATGCAAAGGTGAGGACATGAGTTCAGATCTCAGCACCTCCTATAAATGCCAGGTAAGTGTAGAAGCATGCTTGTAATCCCAATACTCAGGAGTTAATGACAGGTGATCCCTAGAGCAAGCCGGCTAGTTAGCCTAGCCAAATCAGCAAACTCTGGGTTTCAATGAGACCTGCCCTAACAAATCTGAGATGGAGAGCAACTTCAGCAGGCGTCTTCATCTGATTTCAGCCTCTGGCCTCCATACACATGTGCTCACACACATGTATATGCATACATATACACATATATCACACACAAATACATATATAACCTAGGGATCGGAGGACAGAGCCAGCTACTAGATTAGACATAGAGGCCAGACAGTGGTGGCACACACCCTTAATCCCAGTACTGGGAAGCACACACACACACACACACACACACACACACACACACACACACACACACACGCCTTTAATCCCAGGAAGTAACATGGCTGGGTTGAGAAAGGTATACAAGGCGTAAGGAAACAGGAACTAAAGAAGTTCAGCTGAGACCCTTTCAGGTGAAGACTCAGAGGATTTCAGTCAGAGAATTCATGGAGTTGGTGAGGTAATAGGTGGTGGCTGTGGACTGCTCTGTTTCTCTGATCCCCAGGCAAATTTATTAGGGTACACAATATATCACTACAGGCAGAATAATTGCCTACCATGCATGAAGCCCTAGGTTTGATCCTGATCACCACACAAACCAGGTGTGGTGTTGCATACCTGTAATTTTTTTTTTTTAATGATTTACTTATTTTTACTTTATATGCACTGGTGTTTTGCTTGCATGTATGTCTGTGTGAGGGTGTTGGATCCTCCGGAACTGGAGTTACAGACAGTTGTGAACTGCCATGTGGGTGCTGGGAATTGAACCAGGGTCCTCTGGAAAAGGAGCCAGTGCTCTTAACCACTGAGCCATCTCTCCAACTGGCACACTTGTAATCCTAACAACTCACTCAAGAGGTAGAGGCAGGAAGATTAAAAGTTCAAGGTAACTGGGGCTGGAGGGATGGCTCTGTGGTTAGGAGCACTCATTGGATGTTCTTCCAAAAGCCCTAAGTTGCATTTCTAGCACCCCACATGTAACTCCAGTCCCAGGGGATCGATCCAACACTCTATTCTGTACTCCAAGGGCACACTGCATGAACATGCGGCACAGACATACACGTAGGCAAAATACCCATACATATAAAATTTAAAATATTCAATTTAATCTCTGGCTAAATAGTGAGTCTGAAGCCAGTCTGAGTTACAGGAGACCCTATTTTTTTTTTTTTTTTTTTTTGGTTTTTTGAGACAGGGTTTCTCTGTGTAGCTTTGCGCCTTTCCTGGAACTTGCTTTGTAGACCAGGTTGGCCTCGAACTCACAGAGATCCACCTGGCTCTGCCTCCCGAGTGCTGGGATTAAAGGCGTGCGCCACCACCGCCCGGCGAGACCCTATTTTAAACAACAACAACAACAACAACAAATAATCAAGCCAGGCACGGCAAAGCAAGTCTGTAATCTCAGCAGTCAGAGTGCTAAGGCAGGAGGCTCTCAGGTTCCATCCAAGCTAGGCTGGTCTACATTGCAAGACCTTGTTATCAAATGTTCATAGCAATTCTAGTAGTAAACTGGAGAACCCAAGTGTCCTTCAGCCAGTAGGTAGATAAACTATGGTACATACACACAAGGAACTACTACTTAGCAGTAAAAAAAAAGAATGAACTACTGATACATACAACAGCTCACATAAATCCCAAAGGCATCATGGTAAGTAAATGAAGCCAGTTTCAGAAGATTACACAGTGTATAATATGATTCCCTTCATGTGAATTTCTTGATAAAACCATGTGAAGGAGAACAGATCGTGGTTGAAGAGTATGACTATAAAGGGAAGACAGAGGGAGTTCTCTGGGGGCAATTAAACTATTTTATATTCTGTCTGTAGTGGCAGTTACACAAATCCACTGTTAAAAATCCACATAACTATGTATAAAAATTCTAGCTTACTATAATAGTTCAATGAAAAAAAATAAGGTTGAGATAACCTTAGCCTTTTAATCCTTGCTTAATGTCCAAGGCCAGTCTCCATGTAATGTGGTCCAGCAGCAGGCTCTAAGACTAATGTTTGAAGACATTCGGCTTCGACTCAAGGGAATGGATGCCTATGAAAGTGGAACTCAATTCAGAAATGCTTTTCCTCTCAAAGGTTGTGGAGAAGGCCAGACTGGCATGCACGGAAAGTTGATTTCTTCCCTTCTTGGACTCTTCAAATCAGTGTAACAAAGGATTTTAGAGTTGGGAACTTTCTTTTGAAGCCTTCAGTTGAAGCTGCCCTTTAAAGAAAGCAGATTGTAGCTGGGCGTAATGGTGCATGCTTTTGATTCCAGCACTTAGGAGGCAGAGGCAGGCGATCTCTGTGAGTTTGAGGCCAGCCTGGGCTACACACTGAGTTCCAGAACATTAAGTCATTTGGCTTTGGGAATTCAGACCCTACCTTCGGTTCCTGCTTTAACAATTTGCATATGAGGATTACTGTCCCAAGGCTTAGCTAAAACAAAATCATTAAAAAAATAAAAAATTGTGCCAGGTGTGGTGGTTGCATGTCTTTAATCTCAGCACTCAAGAGACAGAGCAGGGGTGTCTCTGTGTGTCCAAGGCTAGCATGGTCTATATAGCAAGTTCCAGGACAGCCAGAGCTACATAGTCTCAAAAAAAAAAAAACAAAACAAAAACAAAAATACTTTACTAAGGCATAATTTATTTCCACGTTTGACACACAGGATACAAATACTAGCTCTTACCTGGCTAAGGGAACTCTGGCAACCTTAACTTTACTAAGGAAAGTACTGACTCAGCTGCACACAGACTGGAGAAAAAAAGGTAGAACTAGGAAACAAGGAAGACTTTTTACCTGTCCATAGCCAACTGCCCCTCACTAAGTAGAATTTCTCCATAAAAATGTTCTTTACCCTGCTGTAAACAGAACACGCAACTATATACACACTTAGAGTCCTTGTCTCATGAAAGCCTCTAGTCCAGCACGCACTTGATTTGCCCGGAGCTCTACTGGCAAAGCCTCAGCCTCGGGGGAGGGGGGGGTCGGCATCCAACACAGAGGATGGAGTAGGGTTGCAAACACCTGTTTCAGTGCTTTAAGTGTCCAATGCAGGCCACTGTGCTCTGGCAACAGGGACCCAGATGATATGACTTCTCTCCTGCCAAATCCTCAAATTAAAGAGCCTGCTCCCTCAGGGAAGAAAATGATAGAGAGCTGGGAGGGGAGGGGGAGTCGTAAAGAACTGTTTCTTTTCAAATTAAACAGATGTAACCTTATGACCTAGTAATTTTACTCAAGTATTTATCCAAAAGAAACTAAAACAGGCTTACAAATATAGATAGACAGACAGGCAGATAGATAGATATTTATGGTGATAATATCCCTAAACTGGAAACAATGGAAATGTCTTTCAGTAAGAGGTTAGATAGCTTTTCTTTTCATACATCTACTATCAAATACTGTCCAGGAAAAAAATACTGAGCTAATAAGATGTCTGAAGTTCAAAACCATGCTAAACTTAAAGAAATGAAATACTAGCCAACCCATCTGCATGAAATCTCAAAACAAAATTAATCTGTTGTGACAGGATCTAGATTCTTTTTTCTATTGGGTATGGAGTGCGAATCAAAGGGGACATGAGGGAGCTTTGGGGAGTGATGAAAATGCTCTCTCTCTCTCTCTCTTTTCTAATACCATTTTTGAGTCAAAGTCTCTTTATGTCACCAAGACCTGTCGAGAATTCATTACTAACCTAAGCCAGTCTCGCACTTGGAATTCTGATGCTTCAGCCTCCCAAGTGCTGAAATTACAGGCACACACCACAATGTCCAGCTGTATCTTTTCTTAAGATTATTGAAAGTAGTGATATGGTTTATACAATTACCAAAACTTACTAACTGAACATCGAAATTCTGTATGTTTCACTGTATGTTAATTACACTTGAAAAAACAAAAAGAGAGTGGTGTGTTTGTATGTGTACATGTGGTAGAGAACTTGTCTAACTGGAGTACAGATCTTGGTTTGACTCTCCCCACCCCAGCACCACAAAAGAAAGAAGGAAGGAAGGAGGGGAGAATCAGGAGCATTGGGGCCAGTCTCCCTACTTGGAATAATAATCAAGACAGAAGAGACATAAATTTGTTTCCCAATCCACCATCCAGATACCACAAGCTTAACAGCTGGCTGGGCTGCCACCTCAGTACCCCCTGGACAACTTTAGGAAAAATAAATGATTTTTCTTTCTTTTTAAAATTTATTCATTTATTTATTTTGGTTTTTTGGGACAGGGTTTCTCTGTGTAGCCCTGGCTGTCCTGGAACTTGCTCTGTATAGCAGGCTGGCCTCGAACTCAAGAGATCCACCAGCCTCTGGAAGGCACCATCACTGCCTGGCTTTAAAATTTATTTCTAACTGTACATATTGTGAGCACAGGAGCCCATGGAGGCTCCAAGAAGGAGTTGAGCCCCTTGGACTCTAACGTATCTTTTATTGTTTTGAGACAGAGTCTAATATAGCCCAGAGGGGCTCCAGCTAGCTGAGGCCTAGCATGAGCCTAAGCTGTGATCCTTCAGCTTTTGGCTCTGGAGTGTTCAGGCCTGTGTGCACCACCTGATTTTAGGCTCAGTGGGCAAAGGCACTTGCCATCAAGACTGATGACCTAAATACTATTCTCAGGACCCACATGGTGAAGGAGTCAATTCCAGCAAGCTTTCCTACCTCAACACATTACACACAATAAATAAATGTAATAAAAAACATCTTTAAAAACAAACAAACAAACAAAACCACCCTAGTTTTACAGCCACAGCATTGATGAGTAAGTCAGAGCTCTGACTCTAGAGCTGCCACTGCTCTGCTCTGATGCCCTGCACTGAGGCGACCTCTGAGCCACAACTCTTCCCCTGTAAAGTATAAGCAGTCAAGTGAGTTGTAACACCTATATTCCAAACATTTGAGAGGCTGAGGCAGAAGGATCTCAAGTTTGAGGCCAGTCTGAGCTACACAGCTTGACTCTAACTGAAAAAACTAGGAGTATGTGATCTGTGTGCTTTGCTTTAGCTCTTAACAAGGTGAGGTTCAGAACTCTTACAAGTTCGAGTAGCCTCCAGGAGCAGATGGAAAAGGCAAGCCGTGTTATCCTCCTCTGTGCAAACGCCTACTTGTCCTTCATACAAAGTTAGATTCCAGGAGAAAATGCAACAACTGTAAGACGTGAAAAACTGCTAACATGGCAAACCCAATGTGGCATGGGATGAAAACATCGATCTCTACAAAAGCCAGAGGGCACACACAACTGTTACCACTTGGGAGGCTGAGGCAGAAGGAAACTGAAAGTTCAAGAATATACATAGCAAGACTGTCTGAAAAAAAAAAAATTCTAGAAAGTAGACGGTAGATGAAAACACGTATCAAGTATGTGCGATGTATACACTGTGGTAGGCATTTTATACATTCTCATTTAATTCTCAAAAGAACTCTATAAGGCATGTTTGCTAGAGATTGGATTTGAACCTGTGTTTACCTGACTTCAAAGTCAATGCCTTTTTCTATAGCCATTTGGCAGGAAATAAGCTGGAGATCCAGAGTCCAAAGAGAGGTCTTGTGGAATTTTAACATTTTTTCCATCTTACTTGTAACTTATTTTATGTTTTTAAGTAGCTCTTGGCATTAAACAAAAGAAAGGGTTAAACCTACAGTTAGGAAGAGGAAATTCCCTGGAAAATTGAAACACATGCTGTGGCTCTGACTCAATTTCACACCATTTGGTTGAGCAACATCCATAGTGTATGAGAAAAACTCCTCCCCTCTCAGCCTCCCACCCCCATACTTTATGCGTTCTATCACCTGCTGCCTTCCTTCAGACTAAGTGAGGGACAGGAAGGGAGGAAGACTATACATCTTTACTTGGTGAATACTTAAGCTAGAGGTTAGCAAGCTCAGAGGAGGAAAAAGCACTATGTGAAAAAAGAGAAAGTATATTCTGCCTCATTTCTACTTGGACCAGCATAGGATGGAAATCTTATGAAGGTTTGTAATGAAGGAAGGGGATGGCCTTCTGCTGGGGAGGAGAGGGGGAGGCTGTCTTCCTGGAGAGTAGGCAGAATTCACAACAAAGCACATAGACACCTGTTTCCTCGCCTGCTATTTTATGCTCAAATGAACTCTGTATTTCTGTCCATGGGAGCTACGCTTCACCCAGGCTAGCAAACGGGAAGATGGATACACTAAAAAAGTTTTCCTTTGCTATCCTTTTCAAACAAACTTTTTCTCATAACAATAAATACCACTATTTGGTACTGGAAGCTGACCAGATGAAAGATGTTTACAGGACCGAGACTATGGTAGGCTCTATGGTGGACACCTGGGAGAAAAAGAATAAAAGGAAAAAAAAAAGGGGGAAGCGTAAATTACCAAGTGCTACTAGGGGAGTTTCCAAAGCCCAGTCTATAAAATGACACCTCCACAAGAAGGAGGCCTTGAATTTTGAAACAACAATTTAGGATTTTCATGCCTATGCACTAAAAAAGCTTTGAAGCTTTTGTTCTCCCATTTTGAAGATGTAAACTGTCATGTACAAAGTTGACCCTGCAGAAGAAAGCAGTCATGAGGAAAAAGCCCTGAAGACTGAGGCATCTTATCAAAAGAAGCCACATGGCACCAAACTACAAACGACAAATAATGTCTGACTCTAGGAGAATCCAAGAAGGACCATAGAAGAATGCCCAACTGAGTTCTAGACAGCCTAAAGAATTGTGAGATATAATACAATGGCTGCGGTTTTAAGTCACAGAGTTTTAGAGTCATGCTGCACAGCAATAGACAGGTGAAGCAATTGGCACTTTATTAAAAACAAAGCTAGTGGTCCTTTTGTACCGGGCATAGAATAGACTATAGTACAGGAACACAGGAGGAGCTAGCCGGGATTAGTTAAGGGAGAAGAAATCTGGCTGGGAGCAGAGGGCATGGGTTTGAAGTTTCAGCTATTCAGGAGGCTGAAGCAGGAGGCTGTTTGAGCCCAAGAATTCTAGGGCAACCAAACAAAGCTTAATTTCAAAATAAATAAATAAAATGAAATTATAATGGAGAAAATTTTATTTGTATTAGCCACCAAAAAGTATATATATAAAGCTGGAGAGACAGCACAGCAGTTAGGAGTGCTCCCGTTTTTCCAGAGGACCTGAGTTCGATTTTCAGCACCCACATCAAGTAACTCACAACAGCCTGTCATTCCAGCTCCAGGGGATCTGATGCCTTCGGCCAAATTTTGTGGTTACTGCATTCATGTGCAGAGGCATACAAACACACAGGCACATAAATAAATAATTTTTAAAAATTATATATGCATATATATGAATAAGCTTAATTAGAAATAGACATAAATGGGGAAGTACTTAAAAATGTTATTGAAATCACAAAAGACGTCTTTATGTAGAGAAGACACAGATAAGGGGTCAAATATAAAGATATTAACTCTCCCTATATTTACTTAAACCTTTAAAAAATTATTTTATGATGGGCAATGATGGTGCATGTCTTTAATCCCAGCACTTGCAAGGCAGAGGCAGGTGGATCTCTGAGTTTGAGGCCAGCCTGGTCTACAGAGCTAGCCCAAGACAGCCAGGGCTACACAAAGAAACCCTGTCTTGAAAAAACAAAACAACAAAATTCTTTTATTTTTAATTTGTTGAGTTGTGGGAAGGAGGCACATGTACGTATATGTGGAGGAGGTCAGAGGTCAACCTCTGGTGTTATTCCTCAGAAGCTGCCCACCTGGTTTTTGAGACGAAGCCTCTCCCCGGGACCCACTTCACTGACTGGCTAAGCTGGCTGGTGGGAAGCCTCCGAGGGACGGGCTTGTCAGCGCCTCCCCAGCACTAGGTTACAAGAGCACACCACGCCCAACTTTCTATACGGCTGCTGGGGACTGAACGCAGGTCTTCATGGTTAGCATCAAGGACTCGACTGACCCAGTCACTTCCTCGGCCCCTAGAAATGACCTTCTACCTCTGAAATTCAGTGACTAAGGTTTCTGATCACTAGGCATACCAAGTGTTGCCACTTGTTAACTTGGACACAGATTTCATTCGTTTTGTTTTGTTTTGTTTTAAAACTGTTGCCGAGGCTAGCCCTGAACTCCTCCACTCCGGTGACTCTTGTCTCAACCTCTCTAAGGCAGTGCCTCCATCCGTGTACAGCTAACAGTATTATGGTTTTGAAGTTTTGCATTCTTTTTGGGACTTGTGTGTACTTACCATTTGCCCTAACACTGAGCTACATCCCCAATGCCACAGTTTAAAACTATGGCTCACACAAGACCTAGATGGTTCTGTTCCTAACACCTGCTGAATACTCACTACTGATGTGATGAAAACACGAGAGAGAGGGTAAATGAAATCAAGTAGAAGCAGCCATGTCCTTAGTCCAAAGCTAGAGAAGCAAAAAATAAACAAAAATCCAGAGGGGAAGGAAGGGAACTGAATTTAATCTCAAGAATATAACCTAAGGCAGGGCAGTGGTGTCGCACGCCTTTAATCCCAGCACTCGGAGGCAAAGCCAGGCAGATCTCTGTGAGTTCGAGGCCAGCCTGGTCTGCAGAGCAAGATCCAGGACAGGCACCAAAACTACACAGAGAAACCCTGTCTGCTGGGGGGGGGGTGATGGGAGGGACGGGGGGATGGTGGGGGGGGGGAACTCTAATCTAAGCACACAAGCCGGCTTGGTAGTGCACACTTGGAGGAGGGCACCACGATGGGGCATTTCAGTCCAGTCTAGGCTGCCTCACAATTTCACCACCAACATGAGATCCTGCCTCAAGAAAAATAAATAAATAAATAAAACCCAGAAACAAGGGACCCTGCCTTTGAATAAAGTAGAAAAAGGAATGAAGAAAAGAAAGCATTGCCGGGCAGTGGTGGCGCACGCCTTTAATCCCAGCACTCGGGAGGCAGAGACAGGTGGATCTCTGTGAGTTCGAGGCCAGCCTGGGCTACCAAGTGAGTTCCAGGAAAGGCGCAAAGCTACACAAGAGAAACCCTGTCTCGAAAAACCAAAAAAAAAAAATAAATAAATAAAAGAAAAAGAAAAAGAAAAAAAGAAAAAAGAAAAGAAAGCATTATCTTGTATGTAGTAAAGTAGGGCATTCTATTGTTACTATGATGTGTCATCACCGCTATTCTAAGTTAGTCCCTTATCGTTGATTCATGGTATATAGGTATAATGATGTCCATGGGAAACATCCTTCACAATTTCATTTGTTGAATGCCCAGTCCCCAGCATGGTTCTTCTTTGGAAAGGTCAAGAAACTTTAGGAGGTGGGGCACAGCTGGAGGCAGCAGTGAGGTAGGTCTCTGAATTGATCTGCACCCCAGTCTCTTATCCCCTCTCTGCCTCGCATCTGCTATTAGGTGAATATTTCCCCTCTTCCCCTCTCTCACTATTGTGAGTGAGGTTCTACCTAACCATGGGCCTGAAACGGATGGAGTCAAAGACAGTGGCTAAAAGCCTTTAAAACAAAAGTAAGTGCCTTTCCCTTTGTCATCTCTTGGTCAAGCTATGCAAAAGTAACATGAGGTCTTGTTTTGATGGTAATAAAACTGAGAGTCTAAGCCTGGCTCTCCTACAGTTTATGGTCTCAGTTTCAACGAGGGAACTAGCCTTGACTTCTTACTCTCAGAACTAGCCTCTTCTTTTTTGGTGTTTCCATAGAAGGCTACTGCTTTAGTATAGAATGCTACAATATATTCTATTTATAGCCAACCAATGTTTAAATGCTCCTGGAGGGCAGCCAGAGACAAAGTGTCTTTGCTTTTGTTAGTTACAGTGTGGTACAGAAGATATGAACATAGTAGCAGTCAACTATTGTTCTTGAAGTAGTTGAAAAAGGACACGTGGAAGTACTGAAGAAATAAATAGACACGCCAATTTTTCCATTAAATAAAAAAAAAAATAACCTGTTATTCCCAGGTTAAACTAGTAAAAAGCAACGTTTACAAGGAATAAGGCAGCACCTGAACAGAAGATCCCCACACATGTGACCAGTGCCTGCTGGCCAGACATGAGAGGTTAGAAGTAACATGTCTGAGGAGAGGCTGCCAATGGCTATGGAAAGCAGCCTAAACTTGGAGGTGGCTGTATACGGATGGGAGCCATTTTGTGCTCTTTGGGGAAAATGTTAATGAGAGGTTTCACAAATGTCAGACTTGCCTGATTAAACGAAGCCAGCTAGGTAGATGTTTTCCATATTAATGCCATCTCTGCTGAAAGAGCAAAGAGGGGGAAGAAAAGGAGGTTTGAGAAAGGAAAATGATAAACCTCAATTATTTACAAAAGAAATTATGATTCTGCTAGCTTGGGCAAGGATATCAGAGAAGAGAATTGTTATCATAAGGTAGGCCTGGCTGTTCTACTTTCTCGACCCTTTCAAGAAGAAAAAAAATCAAGCCTTGAAGTCCTGAAAGGTGAAAAAACTAGATAAGCCTGGCGTGACCAGTGCCTGGGCTACTACTACTAGACTTAGAAGTCATAGAAAACTCATCCGAATAGTTACTTTTATGGAGGTGGCACACACCTTTGATTCCAGCACTCAGAAGGCAGAGATAGGCAGATTTCTGAGTCTGAGGCTAGACCAGCTAGTGCTGCAGTCAGACCCTTGTCAAAAATAAAACAACAAAAATAAAAAACAAACAAACAAAGTGACTTTTTCAGATTTATTTATGTGTATGAGTGTTTTGCCTGCATGTCTAACTGTAAGTGCACCGTGTGTGTGCCTGGTGCTTGAGAAGGTCACAAGATGGTGTCAGAGCTTCTAGAACTGGGGTCACAGAGAGTTGTGGGACACCGTGTGGTGTTGGGAATTGAACTACTGCGCCATCTACCTAGTCTCTCTATGTAGCTCAGGCTGACCTCAAACTCAGGATCCTTGCCGCTGCCTCCTGTGCTGGAAGTACAGGCCTGTATTACCAGTACTGAGTTCTGGCTTGAATAGTTACTTTTACAACTTTAAAGGAAGCTTAGAGTGATGGTTCATGCCTGTAATCCTAGCACTTAAGAGGCTGAAGCAAGAAAATTAAGAGTTTAAGGCCAGCCTCAGCTACAGAGACATTTAAGAAAGAAAGGAAGGGAGAGAGGGAGGGAGGAGGGAGGGAGGGAGGGAGGGAGGGAGGGAGGGAGGGAGGGAGAGGGAGGGAGAGGGAGGGAGGGAGGGAGGAAGGAAGGGAGGGAGGGAGGGAGGGAGGGAGGAAGGAAGAGGGAGGGAAGGAAGAAAGGGTAGTAGCAGCAGTACAGGAGGGAAGTCATTCAAAGTTTAAGGATTTTTTTTTTCTTAATTTGAGCCTGTCTTTCAGTTTTTTAAAGTATTTCTATAGGATTTTTCCCTTACTTCATTTCACATGCACAGAATTAAATAACTTAGAATCCTTGTTACTGATATCAACTCTCTTGCATGAGTTGCTATCTGTTTTGCTACATAAATGAAGGGGCAGGGGTGGGCAAATGCTACTGATTCTGAGAGTTCAGCTTCCTTTTGCCCTGTTTCTCCCCAGTCAGCCTGCAATTGTGCCCTAATCAACCAGCATTAATACAGATGCACAAAGGTATTTATTTGCTGCTGATCTGACTAGCTGTATTCAGACTCGATCTCTATGTGTATTTAATAAATCACACTAGTTAGGTGGATAGGATTAGTTTCAAGTCACCTAATGACTATATCATGAACTGCGGCATTAAAGGGATTAATATTAATCTGAGCCATTGCAGTTCAGTGGAAAAGGCCAATCCATTCTTCAATAGTAGCTCCAGTCGGCAAGAAATCCTCAACAAGACCAGGAAGATTAATGAGGGCTTCTACATTCTGCCTGCAAATCTTCACCTACCAGGATGGAGAGTAGTGAATCCCAGTCCAGAAGAGCTCATAAATAACCTTCAATATCACAAGTATTTGGGGCAGCTGAGCCCCAGTGAGGGGGGGCCAGGCAGCTTGCTCATCATCTTCTTGTAACCCACACCACCAAGATGGCACAGGAATTTTATGGGCCCACACAGCAGCCAGTTTTGTTTTCTTTCATGTAAGAGCCCACACCTCATAAATCACTTTCCTATTTCAAGAAAAGAAGAATACTAACTGCAGTATGAATTTACTGTGTGTACTCAGAACACGAAACTTCTCACTAGAGTATGGTTTCCCTTCCATAAAAATGGAAAAATAACCCATGTCTATTATACATGGAATACGCTTTCAAGTCATGAGATCTTTCCTTCATTCACTGTTCAATTCTTCCTTAGTGTATACAAAATGCTAGGCCAGCTGGGTCACTCTTGATTCACATTCAGAGCTATATTTTTGGTCTGCCAAAGCAAGCACACACTAGGAAGACTGTATCTCTAAGACACCACAGAGCCAACCAGCATTTCCTCATAGCTTGGCCCTAATTTCACCATTTTAGAGACCACCAAGACAAACACACCCAGGCAAGCTGAAGAATACCACAGGAAAAAGCACAGCTTAGAATTTAAACTGGCTCAGAAGCAAATTCATGGTGCCAGTACACTATGCAGATTGAGAAAACATTAGGACACAACCAAGTCAAATCACTAAAGACCCATCCTCCTCCATGACTCTGAGGACAAACCAGGTACAGAGTTGCATGGCAAAGCTCAATCTGTTAGGGAAGTCAAACTGAAAAACAGCATCAGCTTCATAATTTGGGAATACCATTAAGTGTGGGTTTATTCCAAATTAAACCCTTGTAATGGATGCAACTGCCAAGCAAAATAATTTTCTTGACAGTTAAAAAAGGCAAGTCTCTCTCCACTATAGTTCCTGTGACTCTTCCTTTACTTCCAGTTTCCTATAGCTTCTCTCCTGGTTCTAAGAAAATAGATCATGTCCCATGGGAATACAAAGCTCTCATCAGAGCAGAGTTGATTTAACTTGAAGTTTATGCCAGGACCCTCAGGACAAGTTGGGACAATAATCAGAAGTGTTACCATGCTATGATCACGTGAATACACCAGAATAATCTGCTTGAAGCTCCAGCCTCACTAGGTGACTAGGAGTATTTCTAGCACATACTCTTGCCAGACATTCCAGTCCTTCTAACATGAAGGTCCTCTAATCATCAATGGAAAGATGTTCCTTGATAGGAGCAGTTTGTGTTACATAAGTCTATGCAAAGGAGACTTCCGGCAGCAAGCTTTTTTCCTTCAAAGCATCCTCCAAAGGAGAGCACCCTGAACACTGCTGAGTCCCCAGGCCATCATGTACATGAGACAGGGCCATCCAGCAGGATGCATCAGGCTCTAGGAATGCTGAAGTCCACATATTTGCCATTCAACACCAAAATGGCTTTTCAAGTTCAATCAGCTATAAATGTTGCTTTGTTTTAATTTTCCACTGAACTTCCTGGAACCTATTATCCAACTGTCAGGGATGTATATTTAGCAAGAGCAACATGGCCTCTTTGCCACTGCCCCACTGCTCATGTCACCTCCAATAAACAGAAAACCAACTCCTTCTTCAATCTCACTGCAAATGTGGCTTGTGATTAGTAATGAAAAGTCTTGGTTTAAAGACCACAGTCTGAACAGTAACTCCCTATAGTTAGGTGCAAATCTCCAACATCCTCTAGGCTAATGCTGCTGCAAGGTTTAATAGTCCCAGGTAAATCTACTATATCCACTAGAACACAAATCTGCATGCATACCTCATTTTAGGGGATGCTAGTAATAGAAATGACCTAACAGAAACCTAATACAGATTAATAGGAATCTCTGCTAATATAGGCATGGCAGACAGGCAATACCAATGCAGTGTATCATATTAATAGGAAGAACTGAACAACCAAAATGCAGGTTAAGAAGAATAAGCAGGCAGATACAGCTTCAGTTTCATCTTGGGTAGCTAACTTGAAAATGCAATCTCTTGGGAACAGAAAGCATGAAACACAACTAACTTTTTCCACTTTGTCAAGATTCTTTTCAGCTATTGACATTTTTTATTCTGACATCAAACAATAAAAATAGATTTCATGCCGGGCGGTGGTGGTGCACGCCTTTAATCCCAGCACTCGGGAGGCAGAGGCAGGTGGAGCTCTGTGAGTTCGAGGCCAGCCTGGGCTACCAAGTGAGTTCCAGGAAAGGTGCAAAGCTACACAAAGAAACCCTGTCTCCAAAAACCAAAAAAAGAAAAAAAGAAAAAAAAAAAAAAAGAATAGATTTCATCTGAATGAAGAATACAAATACACTATTACCTTTCCAGTTCACCATTTGTATCAACTACAAATTCCCCTATATCTTCTAACTATCCACATGATGTCCTTTTTATTCCGCAATTTCCAGCATAATTCTTCAAGCTCAACAGAAAAGATGAGGCCCGTATGTTGCATGTAAAATACAGTTGGTCATATTTCTCCTAAATTAAACAACCACAAACCAAGAACCAAAAATAGGAGATTTTCTCCATGACCTAAAAACATAAAATAAACTAAACCAAAATTGAAAATAATTTTTTAGCCAGGAATGGGGGTATTTTTCTGAGGCAAGATCTCATCTATAGCCCAAGTTAGCTTGGAGCTCACTATCATAAACCAGGACGGCCTTTAACTATGAGCAATGCTTTAGTTAGTGAGAGCCCAGCTCTGAATCTCCAAATTTAAGCCCTTCCCTATCTTTTTAAGAAAAAGAGGGTTTGTTTTATTTGGAATAGAAAAAACATAAATTAAGAAAAATTAAGAAAGAACTCCCAAGAGGAACATCAATGGAAGAATATTCTTTTTAAGGAAAAAATTTCCCCTCGAAATTTATTTAGTGTGTGTGTATATGTGTGCATATGCCTGTGTGTCAGTGTATGTATGAGTTTGTGAATGTGTATGCATGTTTGTGTATCCCGCTCTCTGTGTATGTATGTATGAATTTGTATATATATATATATATATGCATGCTTGTATATTCCTCTGTGTGTGTGTATGTGCATGCATGTATATGCCACACTTAATATATAGTTGCCCAAGGAGGCCAGAAGAAGGTGATGGACAGTTCCCCTGAAACTTGTGAGCCATCAGATGTGGGTGCTAGAAATTGAACTCAGACCTTTATGTATACCATATGTGTTTAGGCACCTACAGAGGATTGGATCCTCTGGAATTGGAGTTACAATTATGAGTTGCCATATGGATGTTGGAACTGAATCTGGATCCTCTGCAAGAACAGTAAATGCTCTTAACCACTGAGCCATCATTCCAGCTCCCTTAAGGACATGTTTAAGTTGAAGTATATAATATTCTAAGATATAACTGAATCAATTTTCACTTTCACTTTTCTATTTAAACTACTGGATCCAAAAAACAAAAAAACAAAAAACAATCATGATCTCTCATAGTTGCAAAGGCTCTAAAAGGAACCACAATTGCGGCTTCTAACATTAAATGGACAGTTTTGACTACACTTTATATAAACAGTTCTTTAGTTTGTTTGGTGCTAGAGGACTAACCCACAGACTTGTACCTGTACCACTAAGCTACATCCCCAGCACTAATCTACATAAATAATATCACGCAATTAGTTTTTATGTTGGCTTTCTTTCACTCCACACTGAAATCATTTACCAACATGGGAAAATTTCATGTATACTATAATATGCTACAACCCAATAATTTTTTTTTTAAGATTTCTTTATTTATTATGTATACAGACCCCCAGAAGAGGGCACCAGATCTCATTATAGATGGTTATGAGCCACCATGTAGTTAGTTTCTGGGAATTGAATTCAGGACTTCTAGAAGAGCAGCCAGTGCTCTTAACCTCTGAGCCATCTCTCCAGCCCCATCCCACTAATGCTTATTGCTGTAAAGTATTCCACTGTAAGAATACACTGCATTGAACCACCAGCTGGGATCTGGTCATGATGGGAAAGCCTGCTGATACCTAGGGTTTCCCAGTACAGGACCATACTCCAGTAGGATCACATTGCAGCATGCCTTCATATCCACCAGCGCCCAGAGAGCCTCCAATAGATACAGAATACCCAAGAGAGTTGGGCCCCCAATTTCTCCAAGGTCCCCCCTACCCCACCCTGCCACTGCATCCAAATCTCCAAATGTCTTCAGATGTACCAAGAGAATCCAGTTTCCAAATGCTTTAACAACCTGCAAGAGACTTATGTCTCCAAGTATCTCAAAGTCACCTAGTGCCCCAAGGAATTCCAGTGCAATCAATCAAGCCTCCAAAGTTATCATCCAGGCCCTATGAGCAAACTACCTCACCTGCTATCTCAAAGTCCCTAGTTCCTGCTGGAACTTCAGTGCAATTAAGTTTCCAGTGGCATCCAGTCCCCACTGGCAAACTAAGTCAGCACATAACTCAAAGTTCCATAGTTCCCACAGGAGACCCAGTACAGTCAAGCCTCCAAAGACATCAAATCCCAGCAAGCCATCAAAATCTCCAGATGTCACAAAGTCCTCTAGTTGCTGAAGCAACCTCAACACAATCAAATCTCCAATGGCACCTAGACCCTGAGAGGGACATAGGTCCTCAAGTGTCCCCAGGACCATCAATGAAAACAAGTCCCCTAATGTACCCAGGTCTCCCACCACTGGGAACCCACCCAGTGAACCCAAGTCCCCAGTTACCCTCATGTTCCTCAGGGAGTTCTGGTTTTGAGGATTCCCTAGACTTTCTGGAGCCCTCAGATACATACAGCAACCAGAAAGTTCCCCTCAACTCTCCAGAGAGACAGAAGAAAACACGAACTGTGTATTCAAATCGAGAAAAGGGGCTGCTTCAAGAATATTTCAGTAAATGCATGTACCCAAGCCTGGAGAAACGCATGGAGCTGGCACAAGAGATGGGCGTGACAAAGCAACAGATCCAGATCTGGTTCAAGAACCAACAGGCCAAGCACCAACGGAAGAATGCTTCAGAAGGAGGGCCAGAGACAAGTGGAAGCTGTAAAGGTGTTTCTGAGTCAACCGGTTCCTGGGGTCCCTTATCTGTACTCAGCCAATGGAGAGTCCATGTCTCCAGGTACATCTGGTGTGGGCTCCTTTCCCAACCTCAACACCTGCCTGGAAGCTTCTCTCCATGGTGATCAGGCCTGTGAGGGTGCCAGGTGTAGTCCCAAAGAGAACCTGTTTGATTTTGAATCCCCACTTGTGGCTGCCCACCCTGACCAACCCGAAGCAAATGAAGCCCCAACTGACCCAGCAGTAGCTGAAGTTACAGCCTCAGCTGAAGCTCCACTTCCCATGGCATCTGCAGCCCAAGAACCAGAGGATGCTCAAGACTCAGATTCATCTTCTGAGAAGCTCTGGCAATGAGTCCTTAAAGGACTTGGGCACATCAGAGGACTGTTAGACTTGGCCCGACATCTTCTGTGAATTTGCCTTTTCCCAATTTAATTGTCCCAGTTTTAGTAATATATGAAATAATTATATAAATATATCCCTATATAGACCTAATGTTTACATATGTAGCCCAGGTTGGCCCTGGATTCAGGTCATACTCCCCCTGCCTCCTGAGTGCTATGACTCCATATGTGTGAAACATGCATATTTTACTATGAACTTATTTTTATAACTAATGAGTCATTTATTCTTTTGCTTTAAATAAAGTGTTTTTTGACACACACACACACACAAAATAATACACTGCATTTTACTTATTTTATTTCTGATGGACATTTAGATAGTTTACTTTTTTTGACGTTCCTATGAACAGCACTGCTATAAACATCCTCAAACACATCTTTTGTTAAATACATGGACAAGTTACTATTGGGCATATCCTTAGACACAGAATGTGCTGGTTCATAGAAATTCAGCCCAAATAGAAGTAGCCACTTTACAATTTACTTTCCAATTTCCAATCCGCTCTCAGAATGGCATGTGTACATGAGTGCAGGTGCTGAAGAAGGCTGGAAGAGGAGGCTGGAGTTACAGGTGAGCTGCCTGATCTGGGTTCTGGGAACTGAACTCTGGTCCTCTCCAAGAGTAATATTCTTTAACTGCTGAGCCATGTCTCTAGAACCTCCAAACCCCTCCATTACATTTATTGATTACTCAGATACCTTCTATAATAAAGTAGTCTTTTGCACATTCTTCTATTAGGAAATTTGCTGTTTATAAAAAAATTGATTTATACAAGTTCTATGGGGACCTTTTTACTTGCTAAGTGTTGTTAACAGTCTCCTATGAGATTGAAACATTCCACCCTGCAGGGAAGCTCCTTAGCAGGAAGGTAAACAACTCAAAGGAACTTCAGGAAGTCCCTGAACCTGACCAGACTTACTAGGCTCCTCCCTGTCTGAGTAAGCAATAAAAGTGGAGAGTCCCTCTGGGAGGAAGAGAGGCCAAACTGCACCAGCTGCAAACAGTCTCACAGCAGACCTTCTGCCTGAAAGCAGAAGAAACCAGTTGAGCTGCCTAGGAGAGGTTTAGACCAAATGAGGCACCAGGAAAGGACGCTCTCTAACCTGTTGGGATGCCTATAGGCTGTGCAATGCCCTCCAGATGCCCAGTTTTGTGAACTGTCACCCATGTTTCAGTGGGCTTTGGCAATAAATGCAGCTGTCTGTGAGTCATTTCTGCTCCTGTAAGTAACCCTCACCCATATTCCTGTGAACAACCAGAATAAAACTCATTGGTTCACCAAATTGGACTTTGCTGGTGTCTTAGTTTAGGGTTACTACATGACCAAAAGCAACAGAGAGAGGAAAGAATTTGGTTTATACTTCTACATCATAGTCTATCAATGAAGGAAGTCAGGACAGGAACTCAAACAGGGCAGGATCCTGGAGGAAAGAGCTAACGCAAGGCCATAGAGGGGTGCTGCTTACTGGCTTGCTCATCATGGCTTGCTTAGCCTGCTTTCCAAGAGCAATAGGACCATTATCCCAGAGATGGCAACACCCACAATGGGCTGGGGGCACCACCCACAATGGGCTGGGCCCTCCCCTAACAACCACTAATTAAGAAAATTCCCTATAGCCAGATCTTATGGAGGCATTTTGTCAATTGGCATTCCCTCCTTTCAAATGACTCTAGCTTGTGTCAAGTTGACATAAAACTAGCCAGGACAGGTGGTTTCCATACTTTGGTCTGTCGAGGTATCCCTATCTGAGATGAGTAGATGTGTGTGCTGCGTTTCCCCAGGAACAGTTCTGTCACACAACACCAAGTTTGTGACTGTCACTAGTACTCCCTCTTTCTTTCTCTCCCCTTCTTCCTCCCTCCCTCCTACCTCCCTTTAAATGACAGATTCTTACACATAAGGGGGGGGGAAGCCTTAAACTCCTTCAGTTCTGCACAGCCCAGGTTACCTAGGAACTTGCAATCCTCCTACTTCAATCTCTTGCTCTATTTATCTGTCTCTGTCTTCCTCCCCCTCCCTCCCTCCCTCTCCTTCTCTCTCTTCTTTGCTGTGCTGGAGATTGAACTACAGCTCACATGGAGTCAAGTATCAACCACCGAGCTTTGTTTCCACACTCCTCCTAACAAAAATGTTGAAGTTTTAGGGATTGAATCCAGGGCTTCTATATGCTAAGCAAGTGTTGTAACATTTAGTTACAAAGACTCTTGTCCATCTGCTGTTTCATATACACCTCCAGTGTCCTCTGGATACAAGCTCAAACGAAGCTTGAATTCTGATTTACTAACAGCATTTTTGTTTGGTTGGTTTTTTGGTTTTTCAAGACAGGGTTTCTCTGTGTAGCTCTGGCTGTCTGGGATCTCACTCTGTAGACCAGGCTGGCCTCAAACACACAGAGATCTGTCTGGCTCTGCCTGTGAGTGCTGGGATTAAAGGCGTGCACCACTGCTGCCTGGCATTGTTTGTTTGATGTTTTTTTTTTGTTTTTTTGTTTTTTGTTTTTTTTTTTTTTTTTTTTTTTTTTTGAGACAGGGTTTCTCTGTGTAGCTTTGCGCCTTTCTGGAACTCACTTGGTAGCCCAGGCTGGCCTCGAACTCACAGAGATTCGCTGGCTCTGCTCCCGAGTGCTGGATTAAAGGCGTGCGCCACCACCGCCCGCTTTGTTTGATGTTTTTTAAAGATTTATTTATTTTTATGTGTGTGTTTTGCTTGCATGTATGTATGTGTATCACATATGTACCTAGTATCCTTGGAGATCAGAAAAGGGTATTGGATCCCATTAAACTAAAGTTCCAGATCGTTTTGATCTGCCATGTGGATGCTGAGAATTGAACCTAGGTCCTCTGAAAGAGCAGTCAATATTCTTAAGCCCTGAGCCATCTCTCCAGCCTCCCAGGCATACATTCCTGAGTTAGATGTAAAGCTGGTCTTGTTTCTTCATTTACTAAGTCACTGACCTGCAAACTGAATCATGTCTCTGAAGTGTGGACAGTAGGTAAGTGCTGACATTTTGATGGCCACATCACATTTCAAGAGTCTATGAGAAGTCCTAGAATGACCATGCAAAGCTAGCCAAGAATCTCCTTGCCATGGACAGATGTTACTAAGTTTAGCTGACATTAAGCTGTAAATTATTTGAAAGATGGAAACGGATTCTCCTTAGAGCCTATGTAGAATTTCCATTTATTATCAGACACATGAGCTGTGAGTGTTTTTGACCTAGGAAATGGATTGCCATGTCCTTTTTAAAAAAAAAATCTATTTTGGGGGGGCAGAGGCTTTCAAAACAGGGTTTTCTGTGTTGCCCTAGCTGTCCAGGAACTTGCTCTGTAGACCAGGCTGGTCTTGAACTCAGAGATCTGCCTGACCCTGCCTTTGAGTGCTGAGATTAAAGGTGTGCGCCACAACACCCAGCAGTAGTCAAGGTCTTAATATGCTATAACTTTTATTTATTCGGGATTTTTTTGTTTGTTTTTAGATAGGGTCTCACACAGTAGCCCAGGCTGGCCTGTAAATTCATTATGTAGTGCAGTCTGACATCACATTTGAGGCAATCCTCCTGCTTCAGCCTCTCTAGTGCTGGGATTACAGGTGTGTGCTACCATGCAAAGCTATAATTTTCTTTACAATGCTATGATTTTGTCTTCAAAAGTCCCCACATGATGATGACTATGATTGTGAGGTTATGAGATGTAAAGCACGTATTCAAAAAATAGTACATACCCCCTTTTCTAGGCTGGAATATATACTAGGAAAAATCAGTGAATGTAAAATATAGCTTAAGACTCTGCCCTCAGGTATGTATTGGCTTAAACTTAAACCTTGCTGTTCTATTTGTATACATTTGCAATTTATTTATTTTTATTATTTATTTATTTATTTTTGAGACAGGGCTTCTCTGTGTAGCCTTGGCTGTTCTGGAACTTCCTCTGTTGACCAAGATGGCCTTGAACTCAGAGATCTGCCTGCCTCTGCCTCCCTGTCCTTTTTTAAGGATATGTACCATTATGCTCAGCTTTCTTTCATTCTTTATTTTATGTATATGGGTATTTTGACTGGTGTCCATGGAGTAGAAGAGGGCATCAGATCCCCTAGCACTGGAGTTAGAGACAGTCATAATCTACTATGGTTGTTGGAAACTGAATCCAGGTCCCCTGGGAGAGCAACCAGTGTTTCAACCCCTGAACCATATCTCCAGCCTCATAGTTTATTGCTCTTAGAACTCAATCATATATTCATGTGGAGATGTCATTATGTACTGTCTAAAGGCAGTGACTTTGAAGTCAGAAAAACCCAGATTTACATCTTAGTTCTAATGTGATCATAGGAAATAAAATTTTTAAGCCTCTTTCTACATCTGTAACATAAAGAAAGAAAAACACCCAACCCTACCTCATAAACTTATTTAAGAATTATATAACAACAAGCAGAATACATTCAGGAATAGTTATGGAAATTTTTGAAAAAGGTTGAACACCAAGAGTATTTGCTTTGTATATTAAAAGATATCCTGCCGCACACACCTTTAATCCCAGCACTCAGGAGGCAGAGCCAGGCAGATCTCTATGAGTTTGAGGCCAGCCTGGTCTACAGAGTGAGTTCTAGGACAGGCACCAAAACTACACAGAAGCCCTGTCTCAAAAAAACAAACAAACAAAAAAGATATCCTAAACCTGGGATATGGTTTAGTGGTAGAGTGCTTCTCTAACATGCATGGGGCCCTGGGTTCCATGCCTGGTAACAAAAAAAATGGTATCACAAAATAATACTGGGTAGATTCAGAATACTGAGTACAGAGTTTAGTGGCACAGTTATTGAAATCATTAATGATCTAATAGCTGAGGATCAGGTTGTTGCATGCTATGAGCTGCCAAGGTATATGCTAAGAGGAAGCTCAGGGATACCTTAACTCTTAGCATCTTCTTACTCAGGCACAGCAGCATCCATATGAAACACTTATTCTTTAGGTAGCTAATCCATTAGAGAGTAATCAAGATTTTCTAGCCAGGAAGTCAAGTGTGAGAGCACTTTGATAATCCCAGAACCTGAAGGTCAAGGCAGGAGGATCAGAAGTTCAAGGTCATAAATAGTGAGTTTGAGGTCAGCTTGGGCTATATAAAACTCTGTGTTAAACAAACGTAAGATTTTTCAGCCAGGCATGTAGCTCACTCTTATGATCCCTGCTGAGGCAGGAAGATTGCAAGTTGTAGGCCAGCCCAGGTTACATAGTGAGGACATGTCTCAACAAACACACAAGTAAAACAGTTTTACACTAGGGTCATTATGGCCAATTGATTCTGACAAAGGTACTAAGACTATTCAAGGAGGAAAGAACAAGCATTTCAATAAAGATTGAGGGGCAACTAGACATTCATATGCAAGAGAAAGGCACTGATACAGTTTGGGGCTGGAGTGGTGGCTCCGCAGTTAAGAGCACTAGCTGCTTTTCTGGAGGATCCAGGTTCAACTCCCAGCACCCATGGTGGCTCACAACCATCTGTATCCCCAGTTCCAGAGGATCCAATGCTGTGCTCTGGCTTTTGAGGACATTGCACACACATGATGCACAGACATACATGAAAGTAAAGCACCTACACATATAAAATAATGAAATGAAAAAAATTTTAAAGATGCAATTTATTTAGAAATAATGTTATAAAATTATAAATTCAGGGCAGAGGCAGGTAGGCCCAGCGGCTGTGGTGGTGGCGGCAGCGGCGTTGGCCCTCAGAGGCAGGCAGGCCCGGTGGGTGGCAGCCAAAACACAGTTGCAATAAAGACCAGAAACTGAGCTATTACCCACTGAAGAGTTAGTGAAAACAAGCTCTTAATCAAGAGCTTGAAACAGGGATGTCTTTAATCCCAACACCCGGGGAAGAAGCTATCTCCATGGGACGGAACCAGAACGGATCTGAACACTCTGTCTGAGACCAACTAGGGCCCAGCTGCTGATCCTGCGAAACCCAACAACTTGGAGGTGTTGGTGAGACTACCCTGCTCAGCTGAAACCCATCCGGGAGAGGATTCAGATCCCTACAGTTTGAAGTCTGAGGAAACAAGATCAGTTGAGGAGTTGATGAATGAGCAAAAGGTGACCTGAGAACACAGAAGTAGGCGCCGCCCAGATCACCAGAATCATAAGTATATACTTCACCCACTGAGATCAGCTGCTCCCAAAGAAACAGCCCAACAGCACCAATTTAACCAAGAACTCCTAGTGAACCAAGACTAAAAATTAGAACAAGAGAGACACTTTCAGACACAGACACCGCCTGCACCGAGCAGAGGAAGAGATGAGTAGATGCCAGTGCAAAAATACAGGCAACAACATAAAGACCTATATGGCAACATCAGAACTTAGTGATTCTACACCTGCAAGACCTGAACATACCAAGACAGAAGAAACAGAAGAAATCAACCCTAAAAATGACTTTAAGAAGATGATAGAGGCCCTTAAAAGAGGAAATGAAAATCCCCCTTAAAGAGGAAATAAAAAATTCCCTTAAAGAAATGGAAGAAAAAACAAACAAAAAATTGTAAGAAATCAAAGAAAGCCAAGAAAAAGCAATTAAACAGATGAAAGAAACATTCCAAGATCTGAAAAATGAATTTTTCAGATAATAAAGAAAACACATGCTGAGGGAATGCTGGAAATAGAAATCCTGACTAATCGAACAGGAACTACAGAAACAAGCATAACCAACCGAATGCAAGAGATGGAACAGAGAATCTCTGACACTGAAGACACAATAGAGAAAATAGATTCGTCAGTCAAAGAAAACACTAAAGACAAAAAAGTCGTAACCCAAAACGTGCAAGAAATTTGGGACACCATGAAAAGACCAAACCTAAGAATAATAGGGATAGAAGAAGGAGAAGAATACCAACTCAAAGGCACAGAAAATATATTCAACAAAATCATAGAAGAAAACTTTCCTAACCTAAAGAAAGAAATACCTATGAAGATACAAGAACCACAAATGGCTGAAAGACATTTAAAGAAATGCTCAACATCCATAATCATCAGAGAAATGCAAATCAAAACAACTCTGAGATACCATCTTACACCTGTCAGAATGGCTACGATCAAAAACACCAATGACAGTCAATGTTGGAGAGGATGTGGAGCAAAGGGAACACTCCTCCACTGTTGGTGGGAATGCAAGCTTGTACAACCACTGTGGAAATCAGTATGGCGGTTTCTCAGAAAATTAGGAATCGAACTACCTCAAGACCCAGCCATCCCACTCTTGGGCATATACCCAAGAAATGCTGACTCATACCATAAAGATACATGCTCAGCTATGTTCATGGCAGCACTATTTGTGATAGCCAGAATCTGGAAACAACCTAGATGCCTGTCAACTGAAGAATGGATGAAGAAAATGTGGTACATATACACAATGGAGTACTACTCAGCAGAGAAAAACAATGAAAGCATGAAATTTGCAGGCAAATGGATAGAACTAGAAAAAAATCATTCTGAGTGAGGTAACCCAAACACAGAAAGACAAACATGGTATGTACTCACTCATAAGTGGGTCCTAGATATAAAATAAAGAACAATCAGACTACAACCCACAGAACCATGGAGGCTATATATATAGCATGGAGGTCCCTAGGATGACTGTGGCTTATAATAAATTTTGGTTTTACTCAATTACTGAGCAAGCCTCAATGAAACATCTCACTATTAAGATAAGAATACATACTGTATCAAACTGATAATAGAAAAATAAATAAGTTAATTAATTTTAAACAATAAAAAAAAGAAAAGAAAAATTTGAAAAAAATTATAAATTCAACTGTAAAGGCATCAAAAAATTAACTCAAAATGGATAAAAGATCTAAATATGAAAATTAAAACTCTCGCAGGGCGGCGGCGGCGGCGGCGGCGGCGGCGGCGGCGGCGGCGGCGCACGCCTTTAATCCCAGCACTCGGGAGGCAGAGACAGGCGGATCTCTGTGAGTTCGAGGCCAGCCTGGGCTACCAAGTGAGTTCCAGGAAAGGCACAAAGCTACACAGAGAAACCCTGTCTCGAAAAACCTAAAAAAAAAAAAAAAAGAAAGAAAGAAAGAAAATAAAATAAAATTAAAACTCTCAAAACTCTCAAGTTCTTGAAAAAAAAAATGTTAATGTATTGAAGGTCAGAACTGGCTCCTGTAAGTTGTTCTGACCTCCACTCATACAGAGCATAGGTGCACCTACACATCTCTCCTTGGGCTGTGGCAATCAAAAATGTCTAAATCAGTGCTGAGTATCTGGTTGGGTGGATGGGAGCAAAAACCATCCAGATGAAATAGATTTCTGTTGTTTATTTGTTTGTTGGAGGGGGGTGGCACACTATGTAGCTCAGGCTGGCCTCAAACTCACTGAGATATACCTGCCTCTGCCTCTAGAATGCATGCCACTATACCTGGCTTGAGATTGTGTTTAAACTAAGTGATGTCCTGTCCCTAAACCTCCTCCCTTGCAAAATTACCGATGATCGATGATCGTATTTCCTTAGCAGATTAAATAGGATAGTTTTTCAGAACCATTAAATATTCCATCATTTGGGGATGATCTTAGACCTTGTCTACCGGTCAACAGAACCATTCAAAAATTTTTATTGGCCGGGCGATGGTGGCACACACCTTTAATCCCAGCACTTGGGAGGCAGAGCCAGGTGGACCTCTGTGAGTTCAAGGCCAGCCTGGTCTACAAAGCGAGATCCAGGACAGGCACAAAAACTACACAGAGAAACCCTGTCTTGAAAAACAAACAAACAAACTAAAATTTGTTGCTATTTATTATATGCGGAGGGGGGGGTGCACATGGAGAGGTGAGAGGATGACCTCTTCAGCAATATCCCACTGGTGTGTGCTACCACAACCAACAGAACAACAGCCAATAGAACCATTTTGAAGTTTTTAATCCAACTCCTTCTATTAGAAGGCCATATATATTAGCATAATTATTTATATTTGGCATGGCATTTCTTTTTTTTTCATACACTATATTCTGATTATGGTTCCTCTCCCCCAACTCCTCCCAGATCCTCCCTAACTCCCCACCCACCCAAATACACACTCTTTCTTTCTCTTTCTCATTAGAATACAAAAAGTCATCTAAAATAACAAAATAAGATAAAATAAAACAAACTGGAATATGATAAAACAAACAAAAAGAGACAAGGAAAGCACAAGAAACACATACAGACATATTTGCACACACATTAACATGCACCAGAACCCCATAAAACACAACACTGGAAAACTACATACATAAAACCTATAAGGAAAAAAATAAAAATAAAAATAAATAATGCCCAGACAAATCATTATGAGACAAGGAATCCCCCAAAATGTGGTATGGCATTTCATGTTTACTTATTTGATTACATAACCCACATGCCAAACAGTTCACTACTTTGAAATGTTTAGTTCAATATTTTTACTGTATTTAGAAAGGTGTACAACACTGGGTGGTGGCACATGCCCTTAATTCAGGCACACAGGAGGCAGAGGCAGTGAGACCAACATTTAAACCAGGTCTGCATATCTCTAGTCTAGAACCTATACTCTTACTAGCTCTGCCATTTTGCACTTATTCTTCTAGGCTCTGAGAAGAGAGACAGCAGCCTATGATCCTGATTGAAACATCAAGAGCTCTTGTGAACCACAGAATACGAGTTTCCTATTTTCCAAAAATAAGACTGAGACGAGTTTGTCTTCTGTCAGCAATCCCAGGCTCTCAACACAACATGATACAGAGGCAAGTGCAGGAACTATAATCAGTGAAATGGTCCATATTTAGAATCGCCATTCTGCCACTTACTAAGTAGATGACCTAAAAGTTCATCACCATTTGGACCCTATTTCTCCTATTATAAACTGTTCATAGTATTATCTGGAAATACTTTCTTTGTTAAAATGCGTTATTGGTGGAGGGTGTCGGGAGGCAAAGCTTGCTGCAGTGGAGCATGAAGTTCAGAAGAAAACTTTGGGGAGTCAATCATATCCTTCTACCATGAGATCCCGGTGACACTCAGGCTGTCAGGCTTACACGTAAGTGTTTTTACCTGCTAAGCCATCTTGTTGGCCTTTGAAATATTCTTGAAAAGATTAAAGATGATTATATATGCAAAATGCCTAACACATAATATTACCATCAATAATTGCATAAGACCAATAAAATCTTGCCAAATGAAATGCCTACTAAAAAAATATGTCAGTATTTATTAAATCATTAGATAGCCTGACCCATGCCAAGAGTATAAAAGACCTTCTATTAAAAAGATATTTGATGCTATTATACAACATGATGCCAACCTGTGTAGATGGGTCTGTAAATAATATATAGAGATAAATTCATGGTTAATTTTAGATAATAGCTTTAACTTTCTATTTTGAGAGAGTCTCCCAATGCAGTCCAAGCAGGGCTTGAACTCATGATCCCCTTATTTCTTATCTTTCAAGTCACAGGATTACAGTCATACATTAGCATGCTGAGCCTAGAAATATTTAAAATTTTAGCTTTTATTTAGTTTTGTTTTATGTGTTTTGCCTACATGTCTACCTGTGCATCACATGTGTACAGTGCACATAGAGGCCAGAAGAGGATTCTGGAATTGGAATTCCAAATGGATTTGAACCACCATGTGGATGCTAGCAATCAAACCAGGGTCCTCTGTAAGAGCAGTCATCTTTGCAAAGATGGCATCAAACACTGAGCCATCTTTCCAGCCCTAGAGTATATATATATATATATTTATATATATTATTATATATATATATATTTGTTGTTGTTTTTCGAGACAGGGTTTCTCTGTGTAGCTGTGCTCCTTTCCTGGAACTGCTTTGGTGACCAGGTTGGCCTTGAACTCACAGAGATCCGCCTGCCTCTGCCTCCTGAGTGCTGGGATTAAAGGTGTGCGCCACCACCGCCTGGCCTTTTTCCCTACGTGTTTAACTGGGCATTAAGTTTATGCCTGGTGCCCATAAAGGTTAGAAGTGTTAGCTGTTACAAGTTACAGTTGTTAGCCATGATAAGTGATGGGAATTGAACCTGGACTCAATTTGTAGACCAGGCTGGCCTCGAACTCAGAGATACGCCTGCCTCTGCCTTGGAGTGCTGGGATCAAAGGCATGCACTGCCACACCCAGCTTAAAAAAAATGAGAGGGTTCTTTAGGGAAACAGTATGGTTCCAAAAACTTATAAAGTTCCCAAATAACTTCCAATTCTCCACATAAAGGAATTGTAAAGGGTCATTTCCTTCCCTTTGACAGCCTTTTGGTCTAAACAGGAAAATATCTGAATATTTAGGAAGAAGAGAAGAAGATTAAAAAAGAGACTAGAATCAGAGAAAGACTATTCAAATCTATCTGTAAGACAATCTGCTTTTTTTCTGGTGCTTCCAATAAACCTTGCTTCAAATGATGTTTGCTATGTGAACCTGTCAGTACAGAACAAACTTTTGACAGCCAGGTCTAGTTTAGTAGGTGTTGCAGTTTGGCTCTGTACTATCCCCAAACACTCATGTGTGATGAAGACTTGGTCCCCAGCTGGCAGTGTCAACTGAGAAGTGACTGGACCATAGGGTGCTAACCTTATCAATGGAGTAGTCCACTAATGAGTTCATAGCTGAATGGTCTGTTAGGTGGAACCTAGTTAGATGAAGTAAGTCACTGGGGAGTGCCCTAAAAGGTGGGGCATCTTGTCCCCAGGCTCTTCCTCACTTTCTAGGCACTAGTGGCTACAAGACAAACAGCCCCACCCCACCACACCCTCTCCACCATGATGCTTTGCCTCAGCAGGCTTAGAAACACAAGAGCACAGTGATCATGGCCTGAAACCTTTGAAGCTATGAGTCAAGATGAATATTTCCTCCTTTACTGACTTCTTTGGAGTATTTTTTCAGAGAAACAAAACCAACATATTAGGTTTTTAAATTAAGGCTGCAAATAAAACAAAACTGCTCAAATCATGGTTGTCCAGCTTGGTCTGGAAGCAGAACCAAGGCATAGCTTTATAGCAGAACACCTTACAAAGGTCTGTCAAGATAGCTCAGTTAGCAACATGCTCTCCATGCAAGATGAGAGCTTGAGTTTGGATCCCCAGTACCAATGCAAAACAGAGGTGTAGTGGCACATGTCTCTAAATCTAGTGCTGATTAGAAACAGGCAGAACTCCTGGGGTTCACAGTCTAGCCCAATCAATGAACTACAAGTTCAGTAGAAACCATTTCAAAAAATAAAGTGAAAACAGCTGAAGAGATGACTCAGCAGTTAAGAAAATGTACTGCAGTGTGTATGGCTCACACCTTTAACCCCAGCACTCGGAAGGCAGAGGCAGGTGGATCTCTGAGTTTGATGCCAGCATGGTCTACAGAGTGAGTTCCAGGACAGCCAGGGCTACACAGAAAAACCCTGTCTCAAAAACAACAACAAAAACATTCTGCTTGCAGAGGACCTGAGTTCAGTTACCAGCTTCCTTATCAGGTGACTCACAAATGCCTGTAACTAGCTCCAAGGGATTCAACACCCTCCTTCCTCCATGGACATTTGCACTCATATACACAGACCAACATAAACACACACACACACACACATACACACACACACACCAATTATTTCTTAGCCTAACTTTTATGCTTATTACTTACCTGGGCTCTATAATTCTTTGTCATCTGAAAAATAATAATAAAACCATTTCTAGGCTACGATTTCTACTAGGATTGAAAACTGTATGTCTTATCCCACCACCTTACAAAAAAGGAGAAAAGCCAAATTTATAACCAGTGTTCTAAAAACAAATAGCTGGGGCTGGAGAGATGGCTCAGTGATTAAGAGCACTGACTACTCTTCCAGAGGTCCTGAGTTCAATTCCCAGCAACCACATGGAGGCTCACAACCATCTGTAATGAGATCTGGTGCCCTCTTCTGGCCTGCAGTCATATATGCTGTATACATAATAAATCTTTGAAAAAAATAAATAAATATAAAAACAAATAGTAAAAACAAATAGCTAAGGTTGGATGGGCCAGGGGTGTGGATCAGTGGTACAGCATGAATGTAACATGCACAAGACCTGGGTTTGATTCCTAGAAACAACCAAACAAACAGCAAAATTTAAAATACTTAATTAAGGGCCGGGTGGTGGTAGCACACACCTTTAATCCCAGCACTCGGGAGGCAGAGCCAGGTGGATCTCTGTGAGTCCAAGGCCAGCCTGGTCTACAGAGTGAGATGTAGAACAGGCACCAAAACAACACAGAGAAACACTGTCTCAGGAAAAAATTATATATATATTGATATATATATATATATATCATCCTGAGTGAGGTAACCCAGACTCAGAAAGACAAACGTGGTATGTACTCACTCATAAGTGGATACTAGATGTAAAGCAAAGGATAACCAGACTGCAACTCACAGCTCCAGGGAGGCTAGCTAGTAAAGAGGACCCTAGGGAAAGACACAGGGATCGCCCAGTGACGGAGAAATGGATGAGATCTACTTGAGCAAACTGGGGATGGGGGGGTGGGGTGGAGGGCAAGGGTCAGGGGAAAGAGAGCTTAGGGGAGCGGGAGGTCCTAGCTGGATCAGGTACATAGTGGGAGAACAAGGAAAGACACACCATGATAAATGAAGACACCATGGGAATAGGAAGAAGCAGAGTGCTAGGGAGGTCCCCAGAAACCCACAAAGATACCTCCACAATAGACTACTGGCAATGATCGAGAGGGTGCCTGAGCTGACCTACTCTGGTGATCGGATGGCCAAACACCCTGTCATGATAGAACCCTCATCCAGTGACTGATGGAAGCAGATGCAGAGATCCACGACCAAGCCCCAGGTGGAGCTCCTGGAGTCCAATCGATGAGAGAGAGGAGGGATTATATGAGCAAGAGATATCGAGACCATGATTGGAAGCTACAGAGACAACTAGCCAAACTAGTGGAAACACATGAACTGTGAACCAATAGCTGAGCAACCCCCATGGAACTAGACCAGGCCCTCTGGATAAGTGAGAAAGTTGATTAGCTTGAACTGTTTAGGGGGTCCCCAGGCAGTGAGACCGGGACCTGTCCTTAGTGCATGAGCCAGCTTTTTGGAACCTAGGGCCTATGCTGAGACACTTTGCTCAGCCATGGTGCAGGGAGGAGGGGATTGGACCTGCCTCCAACTGAATGTACCAGGCTCTGCTGACTCCCCAGGGGAGACCTTGCCTTGGAGGAGGTGGGAATGGAGGGTGGGTTGGGAGGGAAGGCTGGGGGGTGGGAGGCAGGAGGACAGGGGAATCCGTGGTTGATATGTAAAACAAATAGAAAAATCTCTTAATAAAAAGGAAAAAATGAAAGAAAAAAAAAAACCTAATTAAGGAAACAAAACTGCCAAGTAAAACCAGACCCCAAAACAACAACAACAACAAAACAAATCCCTATTTCATTTTATGTGTATGACTGTTTTGTTTATATGTATCTAGGTATATACCACATGCACGCTTGGTGCCTGTGGAGGCCAGAAGAGGGTGCCAGATTTCCTGGAAGTTGAATTATCAATGGCTGTTAGCAACCATTGTGGACGCTGGGAATGGTACCCAGGTCCTCTGTAAGAACAGCAAGTGCACTTGAATTATCACTTAACTCTGAATTATCTCTCCAGTCTCCAAACCCCATTTTCTCATTTCAGTCAGATGGGTAATTTTCTCAGAAGCATCAACAATGGACAAAGAATCAGGAGCCCAAATTCTAGCTTTCTCAGCTAATGATATGTGATCTTGCTCAAACCATGGCCTTATTCTTCTTCTGTAGATCAAGCTAACTAGAATAAAGAATATAGACTAAAAATCAGCTAAAAAGCTGGGCTAGACTATAGATGCATCCTATTTGGTATATGCTATGTTTTATTCCTTTTTAATAGCAATATATTAGTTTGTATTAGTTTACTGAGAATAACTGAAACCATATTTTGAAACAATGTTATTACAGATTATCATTTATTCAAAATACTTGAGACTAGAATTGTTTCAATTTTTTTCAGATTTTAGAACATTTGTATTAACATAATAAGTTATCGTGGGGATGGGACACAAGTCTAAACACAAAATTCAGTTGCATTCTAATATATATGTTACATATAATATATATGCTTCAGATAATTCTATACAATATAATATTTTGTGCTATTTTTACTTGGCATGCCATTACTCAAACATTTTTGGATTTCATAGCATTTTTTATTTTGGATTTTCTGATTCAGGATGTTCAACATACACAATAGAAACACAAAAGGAAACTGAGGGCTTTAGGCTGCCTACAAATGCACAGAAGCACAGATTGTACATATTCTCTCCTTTAAACTGTAGTCTATAATATTCTGACACCAAAAATCTCATTACAAGTACACTCTAATGACATGCATATGGAATAGAATCCTCCTGAAAATATTTCAAAAGTTATATGGAGAGAGAAAACAGGTCCTAAGAATATTTCAGCTTGCTGGGCGTTGGTGGCGCACGCCTTTAATCCCAGCACTCGGGAGGCAGAGACAGGCGGATCTCTGTGAGTTCGAGGCCAGCCTGGGCTACCAAGTGAGCTCCAGGAAAGGCGCAAAGCTACACAGAGAAACCCTGTCTCGAAAAACCAAAAAAAAAAAAAAAAAAAAGAATTGGGAAAAAAAAAAAAGAATATTTCAGCTTTAGGGATTTTAGAGATCATTTGGTCAACTTTCTTATTTTAGAGAAGAAAACAAGAAGATCCCTACCCTCTCCCCCTAAAGAAGAAAATACTAGAAACTAGGACCTCATTTAAAAAAAAAAAAACCTAGGAGGGACTGGAAATGTGGATCAGCAGTTTAGAGTATATTCTGCTTTTGCAGAGGACCCAAGTTCAGTGCCAAGTACCCGTGTCCAGTGGCTCACAATGACCTACAACTCTAACTCCAAGGAAATCTGATGACCCCTGTGGCTTCTGAGGGCTCATATGCACATATCTACAAATACACACACACAAATAATTTTTTGAGTTAAAAAAAAAAAAAGTTCTAGGAGTTTAGCCTAACTCTCGGCAGACAGCCTGATGGTGATGTATGGTGAGAACAATAATTGCTTGGTCACCAGCTCCCCTGTTCATGTGGTCAGTCTATCAGTAAGGTCCTTTCACTGCTTAGAATTCCATCTTCTTGCTTAGAAAGCTGGATATTATCTTTAGCTAAGTCTCAATACTAAACTTTACACCTATACTACAATAGAACTGTTTTAGTCTATAACAGGCAGAATTGAGCTGGGCATAATAGTGCAAGCCTGTAATCCTGGCACTTGGAAGCTGTGGCCAGCTAAGTTACAGGATAGTCTGGACTACACAGTAAGACACTGTCTCAATAAACAAAAATAAAAAAAAAAGAGACAGAGCTGACCAGAATCTGCACTTTTTAAATAGGGGTCTAATGTATCCCAGCTGACTTTGAACTTGTTATACAGCAGAAAATGACTTTGAACTCCTAATCTTCCTGCCTCCACTACCTCCACCTTCTGAGTGCTGGGATTAAAAGCAGGTACCTGTTCTCTGAGGTGCTAGAGATTGGCCCATGGCCTTGCGATGCCAGCCAAGCACTCTACCAACTGAGCTACACCCTATCAGTTCTCTGTGAGTCAAGACAGTAGCATTCTCTCCAAAAGTTCTAATGCCTTGTCTTCATAGCTAACCAATCAAAGTCTTGGAGAAGACAATAAAAGTGACCTAATTACTATTTCAAAGCACTCAATGAGACCTTACGATATTTATAGGTCTGTGTCAGCCTTGTCCTCATCTACCCTTCTTACATCTTGGACTGCCTGTTCCTCACACTCACTGCTCCCGTGAACACCCTGAGCCAAAGACTCATCCAGGACCTGTTATTTCTAAACTTCAATAAACTAGGTGATGCATGAGCACCTCTCTGTAAGAACCAACAACGCCCTCACAGCAGGCTGAGAGTAAAGCTCAACTCGTACAGTGCTTACCATAAATGAGGCCCTGGGTTCAATTCCTGGGGCAACACACACACCTCTAGAACAGAAATAGTCAAAAATGGCTTTAAAAAAAAAAAAAGACACTTGCAGCATTCAGCACTATTCTGAGTTAGAGGCCAACCTGGGCTATGTAGTAAGATCCAGTCTCAAGAAGAAGAAAAAAGGAAAAGAAGGAGGAAAAGAAGGGGGGGGGGAGACTTTAATCTCTATTATGAGGCTCCTTGATAATATCCAAAAGGAAGGAGCTGAACATATACCTCAATTGGTAGAGTGCTTGCCTAGCTTGCACAAAGCCCTGGGTTTAATACTCAGCACAGCATAAACAAAACAAGGTGAGAAAAACACCTATAATCTCACCACTTTGGAGGTGGAGGAAAGAGGATGTCTTTTTTTTTTTTTTTTTTTTTTTTTTTTTTGGCTACATAAGGTTTAAAGCAAGCCTTGGTTATGAGACAACACCCCTCCTCCATTTTTTTCAATATGGGGCTGGGGAGATGGCTCAATGGGGAAACTGTCTGCTGAACAACAATGAGTATCTGAGCAAGTGAGGCTATGTGTGCACCTGTAACCCCAGCACTCTCAGGGTGGAGATGGGAAGATTGCAAGGGCTTGCTGGCTGCCAGCCTAGCTCCAGATTCAGTGAGAAACCTTACCTTAAGGGGGAAAATGATAAAGCAGGGCATCCAACATCCTTTTCTGGGATCTGTATGTGTGCATGGGTGTTAACATCCACACATATATGCGGTATATATTATACACACACACACACACACACACACACACAATTTACAGCAATCAAGGAAGTCACCTGAAGCCAATCTCTGGCTTCTATTACATACAAACACATATATGTAAACACATGCACACCCAAATATCAGTACATACACCACATACAGAACAAAAGTTCAAGGTCAGTCTAGCTATATATGGAGTTCAAAGGTAGCTTGGAATACATGAGACTATCTCAAAACCATGTCATTTTATTTCTTAGTCTGAAAGAATCACAGTATCATCATAACTGTTCAGTTTAGTTCAGTTGTACCAAACTTTAAAGGCTCAGTGGCAAATGGGTTGAAGAGGTACTGAGGATTATCTAAATCCAAATGTAGGGCTCTTATGAGGAGATGGTTCCTTGGTAGGACTGCCATGAAGTCCTACCAAAAGGGGAGGAAAATGGATAGACCATATCTACTAGGCTTATTTTAAAGAACAAGAGGGTTTTTATTTGTGTTTGAGGCTGAGATTACAAGAGAGATAAAGCAACTAACACATTGAAGCAATATTTACACACATATCTGCAATATATACCATGGCTAATTTCAGAGACATGAGAGCATGGAAGAAGCAGAGAGAGGGAAGTGTAAGGGGAATATAATTTTCATATAATAGAAACTCCAAGGCCTGTAAAATGGTTCAGTGGGTAAAGGTGCATGCTGCCAAGCTAGATGACCCTGGACCCACCTTAGGGAAAGAAAGAACTGACTCCAAGTTGTCTCCACACACACCTTCCATTGTATACATGCACTCATACACATACACACACTAAATAAAAAAAAAAAAACCACAAAAATATATCAATCTTTAAATTCCAGTAAATGTGTAATTTTAAATTTATCTTACTATGCACATACATACACTCAGGCACATACACAGACACATAAAATAAAAATAGGTAAATATTTTTTAAAAGCGCACACAGGCCAGGTATGGTGACACCTGCCTTTAATCCCAGCACATGGGAGGTAGAGGCAGTAGTATCTCTGTAAGTTCTAGGCCAGCCAGGACTACATAGTAAGACCTTGTGTCAAAAACAAACAAAAAAAGAACATAAAGTTGGAAGGGGAAAGTAGTGGAAGATAAAGGAGAAAATTGGGGAGGGGGTACATTTAATCAAAATATTATATGTATGTATGAAATTCTCAAACAATAAAAAATAGGTATGGCTTCTGGACTGAGGATATAGCTCAGTGACAAAGCATGTGCTTGGCATGTAAGCATGAGGCCCTAAGTTTGATTTCCAGTAACAAATACACACACACATATATATTTTTAAGTTTAAGTCTTCACCGTCTCTCCTAGCAGTGAGCCAGCATCCACGTGGTTTGCAGGCCTACTGAGAAGTCTACACTATGAAGAAATGAGGCTTCTGGAAATGGCTAGGGTAAGCGTAGAAACAAACCTTCCTGTTCAGTTCTGCCTTCAAATGGCTGTCTCCCTGGCTGGTATCTTGAAAGAACCTACCTACTAGCTAAGTAGCCCCCAAATTCTTGACTCTAAGAAACTTTTTAAAATACTAAAAAAACCAAAGCTGCCATATTCTTGGGTAATTTGCTACACAGTGATAGACAGCATAATATCAAACCAAACAGGTTTGATACACAACTGATTGTATGGTAATATGACTATTTGATGAACTATTAAATAAGAATGATTCATCTGGGCTGGTGAGATGCCTCAATGGGTAAGTGCTTGCATCCAATCCGGACAACCTGAGTTCAATCCTTGGGACCCAAACAGTGGAAAGAGAGAACAATATCCCACAAGTCATCCTTCGACCTCCACATATCACTGCTGTGTGAGCCCATGTGCTCAAGCAATACACACACACAAATAAATATAATAAGAAAGAATCATCTTCAAACTAAAGATAGGCAGTGCCTAAGGTATCACTAAAAGTTAAGTAAGGATAAAAAAAATGGCTTCACTGGAAGGGATTATCTATCTTTTCCAATACTAATCTAAACACTGTCATAGTCAAAAAGACTCCATGAGAAAAGCCTAAAACAATATCCTCTTGCTAATTATATTACCTATCTTCTAGCTCTTAATTAAAGATAGGTTTCAAATACAAGGAAGCCACAGTGAGAGGGCTGTCTCTTATCAGATCAGTTATGGGGTAAAGTTGAGGAAGCAAATTTATCCCCAGAGACACAGGTCTGACACTAGGTTGAGATTCACAAGATTCTCCCTGAGTTTTCCTTACCTCTAAATGCTGGATAACTGATGTTCACTGAATTCTGATATTTGTATGAATAAAAATGAAGGGATTTAGCAAATCTTGTTCCTGCACACAGTTGTCAAAAAAAATCTGACCTTTAGAACAGGAAAAAGAGGGGGATTTACAGATTTAAAGAAGAGGCAGTAGCTGTCTGCTGTATAACAAACCTTTGAAAAATTATGAAGCAGTGAAAATCCCCTACAGGTCCCAACAAAATGTGTTCAATTTGCATTCCAGCAAAGCTTCCCATACATACCACTTGGCTCCTGTGTATACTTCCAGGCAAATAAAGCCCAAGGAATAATCCCACTGGGACCCAAGTCTGATCTCTGATATATTACAGCTATGTAGCTCCAGACCTAGCTCCACAAACTGCCTTTTTGGTTCCAAATAACTAAATCAAACTCATCCTGATAAGCTTTGAAAACAGGGAATGTGAGGAGTGGTTTAATGAATGTTACAACTCAACCTATTACAGACCACAGTACATTACAGAAGGGGGGGGGGTAGTGGTTCTTATGCTTTCCACATCCCCAAATCTCCCAAGACCAAATCCAGACATACCTGTCATTCACCACACCTGACTTACTCAAAGTCTGACTTTGATCAAATGGTTAGGATACATTCATAACCCAACACCAATATGCACTGATGGGCGGAGGAATATTATTGTGACTACCATCTGCTTACTTTGAAACCGATTCAAATTTACTGAAAAAAAAATACTAGCATTAAATACTGAAATATATTCTGATTTACAGCATTGTAAGGAACTACATAGCAAACATTCAGTACTTAACAATCTTTCTAAAAGTTAGAAAAATCTATCACTCAACATGTAAATTGAAAAGAACACTGTTCAGAAAAAAAGGAAAAATATATTTCTTTTGTTTGTTTGTTTTTTGAGGCAGGGTTTCTCTGTGTAGCTTTGGCACCTTTCTTGGAACTCACTCTGTAGACCAGGCTGGCCTTGAACTCAGAGAGATTCACCTGCCTCTGCCTTCCAAGTGCTGGGATTAAAGGCGTGCACCACCACTGCCCAGCTGGAAAAATATATTTCTAGAGAAAAGCAAGGACCCAGTGGTTCCAGTGTGCCCTCCCTCCTTTCTCCCTTCCTTTCTCCTTTCTTCTTCTCTCTTTTTGGAGACAAGGTCTCACTATGAAGCCCTGACTAGCCTAGAACTTACTATGTCAATCAGGCTGGCCTTGAACTCTTTCTTGCCTGGTGGAGGCCTGCAACACCATATCTGGCTGGACTGGCTGGAGTTTTAGTATCACTAGTACTGGAGAGTAAGGATGTAACCTCGTAGTAGAGTGGTAAGAGTGCACTAACTACATGTATTAGGTCCTGGGTTTGACCCCTGGCAACACCACCACCACCACCACCACCATCGCCCCACATACACACACAAATAGTAGTAACAACTGAAATTAAAAAGAATCAATCACTCGTCAGGAAAAAGAGTTAACTCCCTCTTTAGGTTACTGGGGACAAGACTGTAGTTCAGTGGGAGAGTCCTTGCCTACCATGTGCAAGACACTGAGTTTGATCCCTACCAGTACTGCGGATGAGAGAAGAAAATGATTTTATAAAGTAGGCAGATAAAGTGGAAATCTATAAACAAACTGAGACTGTTGTATAGTTAGCAAGATTCAGCCTATGACATGGTCTAGGAATCTGATGGCAGAATGACATCCCATCCCAAGACACTATTTATTTACTTACTTACTTGTTTGTTTGAGATAGGGTCTCACTATGTAGCTCTGGCTGTTCTAGAATTGTCTCTGTAGACAAGGCTGGCCTTGAACTCAGAGATACACCTGCCTCTATCTCCCAAGTGCCGGGATCAAAAGTGTGTGCCATCAGCCCAGAAACTTTGTCTTTTTCTGATTTTTTGCAAGTCAGATTTCAACCCCACCTGATCGTTTGGTCTAAGCTATGATCACTGTATTTGCTACAAACTGTCATCTTTTAATGTTGTTATTTTAAGTGCTAGAGATTTAAGTCAGCTTAATAGACAAGTGCTCCATCAACTGAACTATAGCCCTAAATTAAAAAATTCATTCTTAATTAATTCTTAAGCACAAAAACTAAAACCTTAAAACACTGGGCCCAAAGAGCAGGCCAGTTATTTCAGGAAAGATGTTACCAGGAGAACCAGAGCTGGAAAGAACTTTATTATCAAAGCCCAATTCAGTCTCGAAAGCTTGGGAAGTTATAATTTATATTTTTTAAAACAGGGCTGGGGACATTACTCAGGGGTAGAGAGTACTTGTCTATCATGGGTGAGAATGTAGAGCAACTGAACCCTTCTGCACTCATGAGAATGTAAAATGATGGCTCTAAAGTCAAGGAAAACCATTTGGCAGTTCCTCACAAAGTTAAACATAGAAATGCCATATGACCCAGCAATTCCATTCCTAAGAATACACCCAAAGAACTGAAAACAGGTACTGAAACACATGTACACACATGTTCTTAGCAGCACTATTCATAATAGGTTTAAAAAAAATTAGTGAACACATCTTTAACCCTTCTGGATCCTGAGGGATTTTTGTCATTGTCGTTGTTAGTTGGTTGGTTGGTTGGTTGGTTGGTTGGTTGGTTGGTTGGGTTGTTTTGAGACAGGGTTTCTCTGTGTAGCTGTGGCTGTCCTCGAACTCACTCCACAGATTAGGCTGGCCTCAATCTCAGAGATCCACCTGCCTCTGCCTCTCATGTGCTGGGATTAAAGGTGTGCACCACCAACGCCTGGCTGGATCCTGAGTTTTAGCTGTAAAGAGGAAATTTTTTTGTTTGTTTGTTTGTTTGTTTGGTTTTTCAAGACAGGGTTTCTCTGTGTAGCTTTGCGCCTTTCCTGGAACTCGCTTTGGAGACCAGGCTGGCCTCGAACTCACAGAGATCCGCCTGGCTCTGCCTCCCGAGTGCTGGGATTAAAGGCATGCGCCACCACCGCCCGGCAAGAGGAAATATTTTAAAAGGTACAGTCTATGCAAATGAAAAGGAGAAACACTGTCACAGCCATAAAGAGTCTAAGGAGAGATGACAGCCCAATACATGGTTCCTGAAGTGGGATTCTGGAAGAGAATAAGGCCCTTAGAATAAGGCCAAAGAAATGTAAATACAGCATGGACTTGAATGACTGTAATGAAAATTACATTAATGTAAGATATATAGTAGAAACTAGGTATGAAGCATATGAGAACTTTTTTAGTTTTATTGACTTCTTTTTATTTTTATGTGTGTGTATGACTTTTGCCTACACACACGTCTGTACACCATGCATGTGTGTAGTATCCACAGAGGCCAGAAGAGGGCATTGGGTCCCCTGAAACTGGAGTTAGACATGGTTGAGTGCCACATACCTATAGGGAATAGAAGCCAAGTTTTCTGGAAGAACATCAGCAGTGCTCTTAACTGCTGAGCCATCTATCCAGTCCATTTGGAAACTTCTTTACAACATTTCTACAAATCTAAATCTATTCTAAAATAAGTCTGCCTAAAAGAATTTGTTTTTGTTTTTGCTTTTTTTTTTTTTTTTTTTTTTTTTTTTTTTGAGGCAAGGTCTCACAGAGCCCCAGACTGGTCTTGCACTTGCTATTATAGCCAAGGATGACTTTGAACTCCTGATCCTCCTACCTCAAGTGGTAGTATTATAGGGTGTGCTGTTGCTAACAGTTTTTCAGTGTGGTACTAGGGATGGAAACCAGGGTTCCATGCATGCTAGGCAAGCAGTCTACCAACTAAGCTATGCCTCCAGCCAAGGAATTTTTAAATGCAAAATTGATTTATAATTCATGAAATTCTATTCAATTGAAAAATATAACCTCTAGTAGGTTTAGTAGAATGTTATTAGGTAGGCAGCCATCTTAGTAGCTCAGAAACAAAGAGCTTGAAGGGTTAAGTTCTATGGTAGAACCCAGCTCCCAGAAACATCCCAGCTGTTTCCTGCCAGCTGGTGCTTCATGTCTGACTTTCAATAGAGTTGATTTTCTTTGTATGGCTATTTTTTGCCTCTCAACCTGTCTGGTTTGAGGAAAGAATGGTTACTTTTTAAAAGAGACTTTAAGCAGGTAGGGGATTTAAGACTACAAAAAGTAAAATTTAAGTCATGGGTCTGGCTATTTATTGGGTCTATTTCCTAACTTGTTGAAATAGATAAAATTTTTAGACTCAACTTCAAATGTGGGAAGAGACAGACAACCAGAGACAGAATTTAGCAAGGGTACCCAAGCCCTGCCAACTCCTCTTCTGTTCTCAGGGGGAAAGAAAAAGGAGGAGGAGGAGGAGGAGGAGGAGGAGGAGGAGGAGAAGAAGAGAAGAGGAAGAAGAAGAAGAAGAAGAAGAAGAAGAAGAAGAAGAAGAAGAAGAAGAAGAAGAAGAAGAAGAAGAAGAAGAAGAAGAAGAAGAAGAAGAAGAAGAAGAAGAAACAAAAGTCCCAGAAGTCCAGGAAATTGTTTCTCAGAGGAAAGACAAGACTTCCTTTCCCAGAACAATCCATCTCCCACACTGACATCCTGCTCCTGCTATATTTACCCAGCCCAGATCTGCCCATGACAGACGTCCAGCTGCACTGCTGCCACATGGCCCTGTCACTCAGCTGCAGCTCTCCAAGGGGAATCTGTCCAGAGGGCAGAGCCTCGAAATCACTACACACTAATCCATGCTTCCTCTATTGCTAGCCTTCAGAGTAAAGTGAGACAAAATACGGACCATATTACTCCCTGTTTATTTTGGAAGTGACTGGAGAGACAAGAGGAACTTCATTTTATATAGTTGCTAATTTTGACTGCTCTCTTAGTAGCTAGTGAGGGAGCGTTAACAATGAAAAGATGAAAAAGGGAAGTTAAAAATAACTTTGCTGATGCTAGCCAGCCAAGACACATCACTTAATATTTTCTTCCACCTTAGCCCACTAGGATCAGTCTGTCAAGTCACCTTATTATAGGGGAACTCTTCAGTTCTGAGCAGACAGATCCGATGAATAAAGCATGAGAGTGTTTCGTTCACCATACTTCATCCTACTTTCTAACGCACTCACTGAAAGGGGAAAGCTCAAACTAGACCTGACCCGTTTCCTGTTCTAGTGGCTAGGTATTCTCGGGGCTTCTTTCCCACTTCAGGCCCCCATCCCAAGTTCTTTTGCTCCTTTCTACCTGTTCTTCCTCACTGTCTGCCTCTCTAGCTGCTTTTCTTTCCATAGTTATCTCTCTCTTTGCTTTAAATGGACAATTTAACAAACATGGCTTACAAAAGTAATGGTCATATCTGTAGCCTATTTTGAGAGCAAAAATACTCAAAGCAATAATTCCTCTTTTCTAAGGAGGCACACGTGTGTATATTAATGAGATCCTTAAAAGCAATATAAAAAAGTAAAGGGAAATATAAGCAAACAGAAGGGAAAGGTGACAGAAAAAGAGAATAGGAAATGATTTTCTAACCTTCTTTAATCATTTCTCTTCACGTTCAAGGGACAGGTGTACTTCCAAACCTTAGAAATTTTTAAAAGCTTATGCAGAGTTTCTCAATGAAGTCAACTAAACCTTTAAAAAATGTTCTGAGATTAAAAGTAGAACTAGGAGGATGAATTTATAGCCAATTCCACCTACTAAAAAAGGGAAGCCTGAGGGTATATATCCCATTAGTGGACCCCTATATGCTTTCAGCTTGGACAACACTGCCAGGTTTATCCACTACCACCAAAAATAAGTAAACAAATAGAAAAAGAAGGGAGTTAGATGGCTGTTGTTATCATAACTTCAAAAACAAGCATTTGTGCTTTTGGCTCAGTGAAGAAAAAAATGTATTGGGTGATGGATGCAAGGACATTATCAAGTTTCCCATCAAGCCTCATTGAGCAAATCTTTATTTTTAATTGATTTATTTTTCCATATAGGGCGTTTGGCCTGCATGTATGTCCTGCAGGTAGTGCACCATGTGTGTAAAGTGCCTGTGAAGGTCAGAAGAAGGTGTTTGATCCCCTAGGATTGAAGCTACAATGGTTGTGAGGGAATCAAACCTGGGTCCAATGGAAGAGCAGACAGCGCTCTTAACCATTAGAGCCATCTTGCCAGTCCCAAGACAAATCGTATTTGAAACCTCAAAACTGCATTTGTTTTATTTTTCTGAGACAAAGTCTCATATAGCCAGGCTAGCCTCAAACTTGCTATGTAGCTGGGGCAGCCTTGTGCTCCCAAGTGCTGAAATTACAGACGTGACATCATGTCCAGCTCCAAAACTTCTTGTAGCCAGGCATTGATGGCGCACGCCTTTAATCCCAGCACTTTGGAGGCAGAGGCAGGCGGACCTCTGTGAGTTCGAGGCCAGCCTGGTCTACAGAGTGAGTTCCAGGACAGGCACCAAAACTACACAAAGAAACCCTTTGGGGAAGGGGGGACAACACCATATTGTAGTCACTAAATTTTTTAAAGTTTCTTACCAAGTTAATGTTTTTGGAACTAAACATCAATTTAATGTAGCATTTTATATTTAGCAGTTATATTTCCCATAGAATGAAAACTCATCAATTTGGTAAAGCACTTCATTGGCAAAGAGCTTTTTAAGACCAAAACAACCAGCAAAGGAAAAGAGAGGAGAATGTCCCACCTCCCATCATCCAGTCATGTGTTAGGGTTGTCAGTGAGAATGGACAGCAAAACACTACATGGTGTTGTCAGCTCTTGGCCTGTCATTCATTTTCAACATGTTAGTTCGCAGAGAAACATCTGCATTTCTAAGACTCTTGCCAGTTATATATTTAAAGCCAGAAAGTACAAAGACCTAGAAAGCATCACTGCTTCTGAGCTGACACACCTCTTACAGCACATCCTATAAGCAGCTCTTTCCCAGGGAACAGCTTCAGTGCATTGTGGTCAGTGTGAATACTTGGCTAACAGACATTCTGAGCAATAGTTTAATGCTGGAGCCGATTTTCATCAGCTCTTCTTCTATTTTCTCTGGTGAAGTCTCATTTTTATAATTTGAATTCTTCATTTATCTTTATTCTGGCTGCTTCTAATGCTATCTTATCATTTGTAAAAATGTTTTGTTTGGTCCTATCCAGTGTTTTAAAGAGCTATAAAACCTTGGTAGGCTGACCCATGACTCTCCATGCCACTCAGTCACTAAATTTTTTTTTCTACCAAAAGAACAGCATCACAGCTGGGCCATGCTGGTGCACTACTATAATCCCAGCACTTGGAAGACTAAAAGCAGGAGGATCATGACCAGCCTGCACAGCATAGTAAGTCTCCATCAAATGATTAAAACTAGCACCACTTATAAATGGTAACTATGAAAATGACAACCTGAAAGGGTCACTGTATTAGCAATGACGTGTAGATTCATTCCAAATACTCATAGCCTGAATCTAATTATGAGGAAACACTTCAAAAACTGAGAATTATTGAAAGGGAGGAAGTGAGAGGAACAAACAGAGTAGATGGATAATAGATGTATAAACCTGATCTATATAATTATAAAAATGTCAATGTCATAACCAGGCACTGTGACACACATCTTTAATCCCAACACTCTATGAGGATCTCTATGAGTTTAAGGTCAGCCTGCCCACTGTTTAAGGTGCCACCTGTAGGCAGGTGGTCCTGGATAGTCTAAGAAATATATTGGCTGAGCAGACCAGTAAGAAGCATTTCTCTACAGCTTCTGTTTCAGTTACTACCTTCAGGTTCCTGACCTCCCTCAGTGATGGAGTATGACCTGACAGCTGCAAGGTGAAAAAACCCTTTTTTCCTCAAGTTGCTCTTGGTCACAGTGTTTTATCACAGAAAAATGACTAACACAAATTGGTACAGGAGGGGGTTAATGCTGTGATAGAACTGAACATGTTGTTTTGGGGTGACTATGGAGTAGTTTACAATGTTAGGCTAGAAAAACCACTGAGTGTTCAGAGTTTAATGAGAAGTTGGGGAAATAAGGTAACACTGAGATGGACAATAGATGTACAAGTCCAGTCCTATAACTTAAAAGGGCAGGGGGGGGGGGTTCCAGGCTTTAAAGTCTACAGACAATGAAGGCCTGTCTGGTTTATGAAATTTCAATGGAAAGTTTGAGAGATCTTTAAAACTCTATTTGGGAAATTAATATTTTTAATTAAGAATCTGTTGTTCAAGCTGGGCGGTGGTGGCGCACCCCTTTAATCCCAGCACTCAGGAGGCAGAGGCAGGCAGATCTCTGTGAGTTCAAGGCCAGCCTGGGCTACCAAGTGAGTTCCAGGAAAGGCGCAAAGCTACGCAGAGAAACCCTGTCTCGAAAGAAAAAAAAAAAAAAGAATCTGTTGTTCTGTTTATCTGGGCTATGACTAACAAGAGACAAAAACAACTAAAGTGAAATTTTTGCTTTGCTGGGACAATTGATAATGGTCATCCAGGCAGAAGAATCAGCCGTGATTAAGAAGAGACCAGCATTATTAAAGCAAATTCTTCTGGGAAGTGTTTCCTCAGGGTCAGTGTAGAGAAGATGTGTTCCAGATGGGACCAAGGCTGTATCAGCTGAACTTAGTAATATGTAAGAGTTTCCTAGGTGGTACTGTTTTGAAGGCATGAAGGAGTCATGGAGAGTAGTTAAGAGTTGGCACAGTGAATGTGTGGGCTCTGTTGAAGTAGTGGTCCCAGGTATGAAGTGGTCACAGACAGAAGCTCACGCTTGGCACCGTCTGTCAGGGTCCAAGCCCCCACAGAGAGCTCAAAAGATGCTTTTGGAGAAGGTACAGCATAGTTGCAGCGGAGATGACAGCATTTTGGAGATGCCAGTACCATGGAATGAACACACTCAGGATGGTAGCCACTGTGGAGCACAGCCATCCTGAGCCTAGGAGACAAGCTGCATGTGCTGCAGCTGGCAGAGCCAGGGAAGTAGAATTGCCAAGGCCCTATGGAGCCCAGAGGATCTTGAGTGGGTCCCAGATGTCAAGCACTGAATTTTTCACACTGTTGAATTTGGAATTTTGCTTTGATTTGAATGTAATTGTCCTGGTTCTTACTTAATTCTTGAAGTAAAAAAGTATGTACTTTATTTTTGATTTTACAGGAGCCCACAGTTGAGAGACTTTGAATATTTTTTACAGGAGCCCACAGTTGAGAGACGTTGGATATTTTATTTTTATTTATTATTTATTTTATTTTTTCGAGACAAGGTTTCTCTGTGTAGCCCTGTGTAGAAGTAACAGTCCTATTAAATAAGAAACACAGAGCCAATGTAAAAATAAAAGCCAAAGAGGTCAGAGCTAAGAGCCTTACCCTTCCTGCTTCAGTGATCTTCTTCAGCCAAGAGAGACCTACTTCCTGTGTGTTTGTCTTTATATAGACTTTCTGTTCTGCCTTCTCATTTATTGTAAACCCAACCACATGACTGCCTCATCATTGCCTGTCTGTACAGACCTCCAGGTCTTCTATGGTATTGAGATTAAAGGCGTGTGTCTCCAATGCTGGCTGTATCCTTGACCACACAGAGATCTACCTAGCTCTGCCTACCAAGTATTGGGATTAAAGGCGTGCACCACGAACGCCCAGCTCTGCTATGGCTTACTATTAGCTCTGACCTCCAAGCAACTTTATTTATTAACATACAAATAAAGTCACATTTCAGTACAAATAAAGTATCACCATAGCCCTGGCTGTCCTAGAACTCGCTCCGTAGACCAGGCTGGCCTTGAACTCAGAGATCTGCCTACCTCTGCCTCCTGAGTGCTGGGATAAAAGGTGTGCACCACCACTGCCTGGCAACTTCGGATATTTTAAAGATACTGAAATTTTAAAGTGAATTTTTAAAGACTGTGGGACTTTTTAAGAGTTGGAATGTTTTATATTGTGATATTAATGTAAACATGACATCTTAGGGACAAATGAGAAAGGAAAAGTTATAGTTAATAGTGATATGTTTGTGGATCAAGTTGATAAGTGGCCAGTTGGATTTTGTCAACTTGACACAAACTTAGCCATATCTGGGAAGAGGAAATCTTAATTGAGAAAACGCCTCCATAAGATTTCCTAGAGGTAGCCAGGTGGTGGCGGTGGTACATACCTTTAATCCCAGCACTCGGGAGGCAGAGGCAGACGGATGGATCTCTGTGAATTCGATAGCAGATGCCTTTTTGTTTTGTTTTGTTTTGTTTTTTTGTTTTTTGAGACAGGGTTTCTCTGTGTAGCTTTGCGCCTTTCCTGGAACTCACTCTGTAGACCAGGCTGGCCTCGAACTCACAGGGATCCCTGTGAATTTGAGGCCAGCCTGGTCTAGTTCCAGAACAACCAGGGCTACTAAGTGGAAACCCTGTCTTGGGAAAAAACAAAAACAAACAAAACAACAACAAAAAAAAAAAAAAAAAAAACCCACAAAATTTCCTAGAGGCAAATCTGTAGGGTCTTTTCTTGATTAATATTAATAAGAGAGGGCTCAGCCCACTGTGGGCAATGCTACCCCAGGGCATGTTGTCCTGAACAAGCCACCAGGAGCAAGCCAGTAAGGAACATTCATTCATGGCCTCTGTCTGCTTCAGTTCCTGTGTCCAGAATCCTGCCCTGATTCTCTCAATGATGGAGTGTGACCTGAGAATTGAAAGATGAAATAAACCCTTTCCTCTCCAATTTGCTCTTGGTCATGGTGTTTTATCACAGCAATAGAAACCTTAACTAGGACAAATGTTAGTGGTAAATTATTGAATCAGGCAGGTGGTGGTGGCGCATGCCTTTAATCCCAGCATTTGGGTGGTGGAACCAGGCGGATATCTGTGAGTGCAAGGCCAGCCTGGTATACAGAGTGAGATCTAGGACAGGCACCAAAACTACAACAGTCTGAAAAAAAATTATTGAATCAATGTTAAATTTCTTGAACTTGATAACTATACTTAGATTAAATGAAAATATCTTTGTTATGAAACATAGTATCAAGGGATATATGATTTATTTCTCAAATAATTTAGAAAATTAACTTCATATATACATGTGTAGTGAGAAAGAAAACAATAAAATTAACTAGCAAAAGGGCATATAGGAGACCTCAATATTAATTTTACAGCTTTTTTGTACATTTGAAATTACTGGCTAGACATAGTGGCACAAGCCTGTCAATCCAACATTGGGAAGAATGAGGCAGGAGGACTGCTATGAGTTTGAGGCAAACCTGAGCTATAGAGGAAGTTCCAAAGGCTACAAAGCAAAACCCTGTCTCAGTAAACAAAACAAAAAGTATTTCAAAACCAGATTCCCAAAACTACATATTACTATCAGATGGTCTAATAAATGGGGGGAAATAGCCGCTGGTGTGGGAACAAGCCAACTTTCTCTTTACCTTTGGTTTTTGGAGAAAAATTCTCCTGGCAAAAATTTCCTTTATCTTCTTCAGTCCATACACACACACACACACACACACACACACACACACACACACACACACACACACACACACACACACAGAGTCCTGTTTTATGTTATGACTTGAGCCTGCAGTCCAGGACCCTGGGATCTCCTATTGCTACAGACATAACAATTCCACTAAAGAAGGCACTATTCACTTTCTTCCCTAGGAACCTAGAGAACAAAAATGAATCTTTTAAAACTCTGAAATAAGACTGATTAAGATGCTAATCTTGTGCTCACCTGGGAGGATTAATGAACCTTATTTGGATTCTGACAACAGAAGTCTATTCTCCCCCAACTCCCTGCATATTTTTTCCCTACAGTCTTCTGTCCAGGTGAGCTGAATCAAGGATTTCTCTTTCTGGGCAGAGGAAAATAGGATCCAAGTCATCAGGCCTGCTCATAAAATGTGTTTATCAAAGCTGGGTGGTGGTGGCACACACCTTTAATCCCAGCACTAAAGAGGCAGAGGTAGGTGGATCTCTCTGAGTTCGAGGCCAGCCTGGTCTACAGAGTGAGTTCCAGGACAGCCAGGGCTGTTACACAGAGAAATTCTGTCTCAATAAAAATGTGTTTACCTAAAGTGAGTATTAACAATGAACCATGAATGTAGATTCACATTAGTGAGAAAGAAAAGAGAAGAGAAAGAACTACCATTTAAATTCAGAATACAATAAACTACCCAGCAAATGTCAGGTTATTACCAAGGTTTTTAGGGTAAAATCCTGGATTGGTAGCCCCAACAAACTAGCCACCATCCCCAATATACCACCTAAATAAACAAATCAAAGTGAAAAGAAAAGAGATTTATTTAAAATAGCCACATTTGGGAAAGGAACAAATAAAGCAATCCAGTGACCCCTAAGTCAGTCTTTGGGGGTACGGACAGGGAGGTTTAGATTTAAACAGGGTTTGGAGGTTTAAATGGATAATGTCCCCCATATACTCAGCCATCTGAATTTGGTCCCTATTATGTGATGCTGTTTGGGGATGTTTAGGAGCTGCAGCCAAGCGGGAGGAAGTAAGGCACTGGAGGCATTTGGAGAGTTCAATGCCTCACCCTAATATTAGTTCCTCCCTGCTATATGCTTCCAGCTGGTGATGTGACCTTTAGCTCCCTGCTCCTGCTGCCATGCAGGCTACTTGCTACTACACCTTTGGATCCATAAGCAAAACTAAACTCTTCTAAAGCTGCTTTGGTCATGGTATCTTATCACAGCAAAAGAAAAGTGACTAATACAGAGGGCAAGGGTTATGCATAATTAAGCAGTCCTGGTCATGGTATGGTACCACCCAACACTGGCCCTTCATTGTCTTAGCTCTGGTCTGTTCTACAAGGTGATGGTCTGATAAACTTTCACAACCACGTACAATTTCTTCCTGGGAGGCAAGTTCCTCCTCTGGCTGGCAATAAGACTTCAGCCTTTACCTTCCCCTAGCATGGAACTCCTGGGAAATTTGGGTCTGTTTTAGCAATTTTAAGAAAGGGACATACTAGCCGGCGGTAGTGGCGCACGCCTTTAATCCCAGCACTCGGGAAGCAGAACCAGGTGGATCTCTCTGAGTTTGAGGCCAGCCTGGGCTACCAAGTGAGTTCCAGGAAAGGCGCAAAGCTACACAGAGAAACCCTCTCTCAAAACACCAAAAAAAAAAAAAAAAAAAAAAAAAAAAAAAAAAAGAAAGAAAGAAAGAAAAGAAAGGGACATACTCAACAACCCCTCCCCCTCCATTCTGCTCTCTTTTCCTCCCTCTCCCCATCCCATACTCTCTACCCCAAACCCCTTGCTGGGGATTGAACCCAGGACATTACACATGCTAGGAGAACACTCTATAACTGAGCTACATCCCCAGCCCACAATATCTTCTCCCTTCTAAGGGCAGTTACAATGCCACAGGTCTTTTTGTGAAATACATTGATTCTCCCACATCCATTCTTGCTCTTTTTTTTTTTGTTTTTTTGTTTTTTTGTTTTTTTGTTTGTTTGTTTTTCGAGACAGGGTTTCTCTGTGTAGCTTTGCGCCTTTCCTGGGACTCACTTGGAAGTCCAGGCTGGCCTCGAACTCACAGAGATCCACCTGGCTCTGCCTCCCGAGTGCTGGGATTAAAGGCGTGCGCCACCATCGCCCGGCATCCATTCTTGCTCTTTTAGAAAGATATTAATCATAGTTTAACTGCTTTGCTACTTCACTATGTCTTGGAGCACTTGACAGTTCTAGGAATACTTTTCCTAAGGAAGGTATGCAGCATTCTCCCTCAGATCTCAAGGCTACTTCTGGGTGTTTTCTCTCTGGGATGTAAAAGAAAAATGTGTGATGAGATGAATTACTGCTTATGGTAATCAATAATCCTACCCAACATGATAAGGGTTTTGGTGCTTCTATTCTCACATGAGATCCTGGCTAAAAAAAATACTAAAATACCACGTTTGGTTTTTTTGGTTTGTTTTGGCTTGGTTCTTGGTTTTTCAAAACAGGGTTCTGTGGTGGTATTGTGTTCCCCAAAATATTGTGTACCTTAATAAATTTATCTGGGGTCAGAGAACAGAAAAGCCACTAGTTAGGCAGTGATAGCACACGCCTTTAATCCTAGGGAGTGATGGTAGAAAGCAGAAAGGTATATAAGGCGTGAGGACCAGAAACTAGAAGCATTTGGCTGGTTAAGCATGGGTTGGTTAAGCTTCAGGCTTTCGAGCAGCAGTTCAGCTGAGACCCATTCTGGATGAGGACTCAGAGGCCCCCAGTCTGAGGAGACAAGACCAGCTGAGGATCCGGCGAGGTGAGATAGCTGTGGCTTGTTCTGTCTCTCTGACCTTCCAGTATTCACCCCAATAACTGGCCTCGGGTTTGATTTTATCAATAAGAACTTTTAAGATTCCTGCTACAGGGTTCCTCTGTATAACCCTGGAACCACATGTTCGTTTTTTAGCCAGAACTATTAGGCCTTAGGCTGAACAAAGGGAATTTCCTCACTCTTTTAGCACCTCCACTAAATAGCTCTTAAAAATCTTTGATGTGTGCCCTAAACTTGAAATTTCAGAAGCCCAAGGCTTCAGCGACTCAAATGCAAAGCTAAATTGTATTGGGAAAGCTACCGGCTGTGAATGTTAGCCTCTAATGCAGTGATAGCCAGTTCAGACTGACCAATCAAAGTCCATATAAATGGACTAACTAATAAGACCTAAAACACCTACTGTCCCAAAGCAGCTAACGAAGGTTCCATACAACTACTCCTTCCTGTGGTCACTGCTGGGCAGTCAGGGCTAAGAAAGGGAGGGAGGCTGGATTGAACAGCACCATAGCATCCCACGACCACTGCTGTTTACAAAACACCACTGTTCTCCTGACCATCCTAGATCTTCTTTCTGCAAATCAGAGTTTACAATTTCCTGAGGTTCCATGTGGAAGTTGGACAGACTTCAAAACCCAGTGTCCTGTTGTCCACAGACCCCAGAGCTTCTCAAGTCACCAGCTCACCAGACCATAAGCTTTATGAGAACAATAACTTTGCCAGTGCCTTTGAAAAGTAGACCTCTACTAGCTAGTTCAGTTTCTGACACACAGTCAGTACTCAAGAAATATGTATTGACCAGACACACAAAAACACAAACTTCTGCTGAGAGTTCCTGAAGATGACATTCTGTAGTTTATAACACAAATGATTCTTTTCTTGACTCACTAAAAGACTAAAAAGAAACAAACAAAAAAAAAGCATGTCAAATACAGTATGTCTAACTTCCAGTTTACCATTTAAAAAAGGAATAAAGTGCAAAGTACCACGTGACTCATCAATCATAGTTACATCCACAACCCTTCATTTTCACGTTCTCTAGGGCTGTAATGATTTAAATGGGCTCAAATTAATCCCTGCCTGGCAAAAACTGAGTAATCCAGAAACTAAATAGAACTATTTTATTGCAAGTAAATTGATAGAGATGAAATTCAGATTTAATACCCTCCTGGTTCCCAAACTTTAAGGGGCTCTGGTACCTCACAAAAAAATAGGAAGAAAATAAGAAAGTCTGGGAGCGAAGTTCAGTGGCAAGCGCTTGTCTAGCATGTCCAAGGCCTTGGTTCTATCCCAGCAGGAAGAAATGAAGGAAATAAACAAATAGTGGGAGGGGCATTCTGGCAACACTTTCTTGGATTCCTTGCTCAAGAAATAACACTGCAAATCCAAAACAGTGCTGGAATAAGGGTGAATCAAACTTTCTCTACCAGGCTTCCAAACTTTTTTTGATTACTATCAACAAAAAGACAACTTAGACTATAACCCATCTTTCTTTTTCTGTGCACAAGTGTGTGTGTGTGTGTGTGTGTGTGTGTGTGTGTGTATGTACATGTGGGAGGGTGCACATGTATGGAGGTCAGAAGTTGACACTGGGGATCAATTTCCTGGATCTCTCCTTTATTTTTGAGACAAGGTTTTTTACTAAACCTGAAGCTCTCCAACGGGCTAAACTGTTTGCCCATCACACCCCAAGAGTCCTGTCCCCACCTCCCCAGATCTGGGATCACAGAGCCATGCCACTGTGCCGGGCTCTTTACCTGGGCCTGAGGAGCCATGCTCAGATGCTCAGACTTACATGGCAAGCACTTTACCAAATGAGTACTCCTTAGTCTCATAACACATGCTCTCAATGAAACAAATAATATTTGTGCTTTTAATAACACGTGATACACCAATAGCTTCTACTTTATCTCCCCATGAGCATGATGTGCTCAAAGGAGTCATGTCAAAAGAAAAAGTAACCAGTTTAAAGATGGTTTCATTGGTCAAACAATTTAAACACTAGTAATGACTGATTAATTGTAAACAGTGACTAATTAAATATTTGTAAGTCAAATAAGGCAAAAACCAAATTTGACATCAATAATGGTCATTATTAATATGCACTTCCTGCTCTGAATACTTATTAAAAAGTGTTTAACCATGCTTTTCTAGGGGAAATTGATTTATTCTCCAGTACAGAGGAGGGCAGTTGTTCATAGAGAATGTCAACTAGTAAATGCAGAAAGAATGATAGAATTAAAGAATCCTAATTCTCTGACACATAGTGAAATGATTGGTGCAGGTACTCTTCAGTGATGCTCAGTAGGAAACAATGTCAGAGAAAGGGATGTTGAGATCGTCACTTCGTGGATTACTTACTAATTGCAAAGAGAAAATGAACAGATCTTATAATGAAGAGATATAGCAGGAACACCAGAGCAAATAAAAAACAGTAACAGCAGAACAAGCCCACACACTGGTACATGCCTATAGCCTTGCATTTGGAAGAGGCAGGATTAGGAATTCAAGGTCAGCCTGGCGGTGGTGACACAAGCCTTTAATCCCAGCACTGGGGAGGGAGAGTTTGAGGCCAACCTGGTCTACAGAGTGAGATCTAGGACAGATACCAAAAACTACACAGAGAAACCCCGTCTTGAAAAAACAACAAAAAGGAATTCAAGATCATTCTCAGTTACATAGCAAGGTGGAAGCTAGCCTGAGCTACATAAATCCCTGTTTCAAACAAAAACAATAGCAAAACAGATAACCTTACACAGTGTGTCTCCTGTGGTGATATATGAAATATATATGCAAACTATGAAAATACTCAGGCAGACAATCTAGCACTCCAGGGGCTGAAGCAGGAGGATTTCAGTGCGATCCTGACCTGCCTAAGCTACAGGGAGGCCCTGTCTCAAAAAGACTTGCCAAAAATGTTTAACCTGAAATAAGCCTTTAGCTCTCACTTCTAGTATATAGTACTATATGGGATAGGAGAACAAGTTAAATAACTCAGGTAAACCTGGAATGTAGGCTATTCTGTAGACAAATGGTTCACTCTGTACACAAAGTCCATGTCAGGGGCTGGAGAGATGGGCCAGTGGTTAAAAGAACTTCCTGCTCTCACAGAGGACGTGGGTTCAGGTCCCAGAACTCATGTGGAAGCTCACAACCAACTTTAACTCCAGTCCTGGGGGATCCAGTGCCCTCATCTGGCCTCTGTGGGCATCACGAATCTCACACACACACACACACACACACACACACACACACACACACACACACACACCACATAGATATCACCCATACATATAAAATAAATCATTTTTTTAATTTTGAAAAAATAAAAACTGAGAGAGGACACACACACACCATGGTACCCACACCTATACAATACACACAACCACACTAAATGAATATAATTTTTAAAAACTTAATAAAATAAAACATAATAATTAGAAGGTGAGCTGGCAGTAGGTAAAGAATACTTGCTGCAAAAACTAACAACCAGAGTTTGGTCCCCGGAACCCAGGTACAGGTGAAAAGAAAACTGACTCCACAAAGGTGTCTTCTGACATCTACATCCACACAAAATAATAACAAAAGTAATCAATTAATTAAAATTGGGTTAGAGATAAGATGCCACACACCCCACTAATATGACATCATTAATTCACTAATGGGAAGCATTCTGAAAATATCACTCTAGCTCTCAGGAAGAGTCATGACATCATCTCAGTTCCTGTTTTGTTAAGTCAGTTTGATGTCAGTTTTCTTTTTTTTTTCTTTCTTTCTTTTTTTCCTTTATAAGATTTATTTTTGCCACAGTCAATAAGACAAAAAGACAGCAAACAGATTGGAAAAGATCTTCACCAACCCCACATCTGACAGAGGATTGATCTCCACAATATATAAAGAACTCAAAAAACTAGACATCAAAGTACTGAACAGTCCAGTTAAAAAATGGGCTAAAGAGCTAAATAGAGAATTCACAAAACAAGAACTACAAATGGCTGAAAGACATTTAAAGAAATGCTCAACATCCTTAATCATCAGAGAAATGCAAATCAAAACGACTCTGAGATACCACCTTACACCTGTTAGAATGGCTACGATCAAAAACACCAATGACAACCAATGTTGGAGAGGATGTGGAGCAAAGTGAACACTCCTCCACTGTTGATGGGAATGTAAACTTGTACAACCACTGTGGAAATCAGTATGGCGGTTTCTCAGAAAATTAGAATCGATCTACCTCAAGACCCAGCCATCCCACTCTTGGGCATATACCCAAGGAATGCTGATTCATACCATAAAGATACATGCTCAGCTATGTTCATGGCAGCACTATTTGTAATAGCCAGAACCTGGAAACAACCTAGATGCCCATCAACGGAAGAATGGATGAAAAAAATGTGGTACATATACACAATGGAGTACTACTCAGCAGAGAAAAACAATGAAAGCATGAAATTTGCAGGCAAATGGATGGAACTAGAAAAAATCATCCTGAAGTGAGGTAACCCAAACCCAGAAAGACAGTTATGGTATGTACTCACTCATAGGTGAATTCTAGATATAAAATAAAGAACAATCAGACCACAACCCATAGAACCATAGAGGCTATATATATAGCATGGAGGTCCCTAGGACGACTGTGGCATATAATAAATTTCAGTTTTACTCAATTATTGAAAAAAAATAGCCAAATGAATGGAAACACATGAACTATGAACCAAAGGCTGAGGGGCCCCCAGCTGGATCAGGCCCTCTGAATAGGTGAGACAGCTGATTGGCTTGATCAGTTTGGGAGGCAACTAGGCAGTGGGACCAAGTCCTGTGCTCATTGCATGAGTTGGCTGTTTGAAACCTGGAACTTATGCAGGGACACTTGGCTCAGTCTGGGAGGAAGGGACTTGACCTCCCTGGACTGAGTCTACCAGGTTGTTCGCCAGTCCTCAGGGGAGGACTTGTCCTTGGAGGAGGTGGGAATGGAGAGTAGGCTGGGGGTAAGGGAGGGGTGGGAGGGGGAGAATAGGGGAACCCATGGCTGATATGTAGAACTGAATGGTATTGTAAAATAAATATATATATATATATATATATATATATATATTTTTTTTTTTTAAAAAAAAAAAAAGAAGAGCATTTTAACACATCTGAAATTAAAAAAAAAAAAAAAAAAGATTTATTTTTGCTCCAGGTGTGGTGGCGCACGCCTTTAATCCCAGCACTTGGAGGCAGAAGTAGGCGGATCTCTGTGAGTTTGAGACCAGTCTGTTTCTACAGAGTTCCAGATAAGCCAGGGCTACACAGAGAAATCTTGTCTCGAAGAAAAAAAACAAAAAAGATTTATTTTTTTTATGTGTATGTATTATTTGTCTGCATGCATATATATGTGCACTACGTGCATGCCTGGTACCATGGATCCCCAGAACTGGAGTTACAGTAGACAATTGTGAGCTGCCATTTGGGTGTTGGGAATTGAACTCTAGAGGAGCAGCCAGTACTCCTAACCACTGAGCCATTTCTCCGGCCCCAGGTGCCTGTTGTGGGACATTTGTACAGTGTGAAGATATATTACTGTGACTGGTTTAATAAAGAGCTGAATGGTCAATAGCTAGGCAGGAGGTATAGGTGGGATTTCCAGGGAGAGAAAGGTAGAGAAGGAGGAGTCGAGGAGCAGGAAAAGCCAGGAGACACAGAGAGGAAATAAGAGGTACAAGATGGAAGAGAGGTAATGTGACATGATAAAATGTAGATTAATATAAATGGGTTAATTTATTTTAGTTATAATTTAGTTATAAATATATATTTAGTTAAAATATTTAGTTTAGGGCTAGAGAGATGGCTCAGCAGTTAAGAGCATTGGCTGTTCTTCCAGAGGTCCTGAGTTCAATTCCCAGCAACCACGTGGTGGCTCACAACCATCTGTAAGGAGATCTGGTACCCTCTTCTGGCCTGCAAGGATACATGCAGACATTACACTGTATAATAAATAAATAAATCTTTAAAAAAAAAAAAAGACAAAAGCTGAAAAAATAAAATAAAAAATAAGTAAATTTAAAAAAAATTAGTTTATTTATAAGAGTTAGTTAGGAACAAGCCTAAGCTATAGGTCAAGCTTTCATAATAAGAAGTCTCCATGTCTTTATTTGAGAGCTTGCTGGCAAGACAGAAAAAGACTCGTTACAGGTGCCAGTTTTCTTAAATCTGTTGTTTACTCAAAGAAAATGAAACTTCATATGAAATGAGGTTTTTTTTTCAGGCTTTTTTTTCCCTGACAATTAATTATTTTACTTAAAAACAAAAATAACTAATAGAAAAACCTTACCAAAATCAGGGAGATCTTATTTGTTCCTATTTTTAAGGACTTTTCCCAATCCAAGGCCAATTCTAGATAACACTAAAATCCTTTTGACTCTTTATCTCTGTAATCAATGTCCCCATTCACCCTTCCCCTCCTGTTCTTAAGCTGCTTTCTGGGATACAGGATATGAGGAAGCAGCTGCATGGGTGACTACAGAAAGGTCTTCCTCCTACACGACATCTGGCCCTGCCTTTCCACCAAATCCAATGCCAATTTATTGCCCTCTGATGTACAATTACTCTATTAAGCTACTTCCAAAATACCCACAGTTCACACTGGGCCAGAAACTTGAGGCAATAATGTGAATTATTCCACAATCTGACAAGTAATTGCTCAATAAGCGTGGAACAAGGAAAGGCCAGTTGTGTTCTGTGCACATGTGGCAGCCCTTCATGATTTGGCCTACAGTGGTGGCAGTGTTAACACAAGGCTGGGGTTCCAGAAGAGATGAGCAGTGAGAAGCCAGCCAGCAGGCATCCAGGAGCTCTTGTCCATCTAGGTCCATGGAAAGGTTACACAACAAACAGAACCGGGTAATAGCTGTCTGTTGACTTCCTGAGGCAAAACTGAAAACAAGGTAGTCAGTAGCTCCCCACCTACCACAAGCTTCTAAGATGATCTGAGCTGAAGGGCTCTAATTTGTATATTGCTATATATATAAAACTCTTCTAATGGCTATCAGGAGAAAAAAAAGGACTCATTCTCTCCATAAACATACCCTATAGTATACTATTTCAGAAACTGAAGTGGTCAGTTAAGGACCTATGAACATGAGGCAGGTAGAGAGGGGGAGGGCTAAAAACAAGCTCTTCACTACCTTTCCTCCTTAAAACTACATACTGACTGGATTTCAAACATTCGGCTTTCTCTGAGATCCTCTTGGCATTGCCCTGAGTTTGAGTGGGTGTGGAAGAAAGTGAATCTGCCTGCCTCCTTGTTAACAACAAAGGAGCAGTTGGCTTTCCCTCTTTTCACTCAACTGATTGCTGACACAGCAAGTTGGGCATATACCCAGGGAGACAGATCAGGCCTCAAGACATAGAAGGGCTAAAGAGGACACAGGCAATGAAAGCAGCCCCGGGACTCTGACACCTGACACAGACAGACAGACCATCCTGCTATAATGCTACCAACTATGCTACAAAGTACTCAGGTGCCCTTGCCTCTGTTTTTGAGAACTAAGATATTAACAATGCATTATTATTATTGTTGTTGTCGTAATTACTATTATTACTATTTACAAACCTCTTTATGATAGAGGAAAGCATGCATTCCTACCAGTCAGACTTGATTCTGACTGCTATGTGTGTCAAGAGCTGTACCCACAAGAAGCAAGACTATATAGAGCTCTCTTCTCTCCCCTCCCCTTCTCCCTGTGAGACAGGGTCTCATTATGAATCCATCCTTTCCTGGGACTCACTGTACAGACTAGGCTGGCCTCAAACTCATGATCCACCTGCTTCAGCCTCCTCTGTTAGAGCAGGCATATCCAGCTCTCTCTTCTCAGGAGTTTTACCCGTTCTCACCCTCGCTCGCCCTTGTGTGTCCATGAGTCTGCTGCTGTAGTGCACAGGCACACGGAGGCCTAAAGTCACTAGCGGTGTCATCTATTGTCCTTTGCCTCTTTTGTTGTTGTTGTTGTTGTTGTTGTTTTTAGATAGGGTTTCACTGTGTTCTGTAGCCCTGGCTGTCCTGGAGCTCACTCTGTAGGCCTCGAACTCACAGAGATCCACCTGCCTCTACCTCCCAAGTGCTGGGATTAAAGGCGTGCGCCACCACAGCCTGGCTACAGCCACCTTATTTTTGAGACAGAGTCTCATATCCTTTTTTAACAAGGTCTCATTTTGTTATCTAATCATGCTCTGAACTGCTGAGCTTCAGCAATCCTGCCTCTACCTCCCAAACAGCTGGAACTATAGGCATTATGCCCAGATAGCAAGTCACAGTCTAACATGTTCATCAGTTTTATGTTATGTGTGTGTATATATATATATAAATATATATGGTCTTATGTTCTATTACAAACCAAGAAAGTAAAAATGGGGTATAGGAAGTACATACATTTGCCCAACTTTACCCTTCCAATATTCGGCCTTTTATATAAATTTGTCTGCCAAACTTGGTTCTTTAATTTCTTCTAAAGAAAAACAAAGTAGTTTTCTGTTATACCTTGGACAATGCAAAAGTTCAATTCTAGCCATGCCTTTAATCTCAGCACTCAGAAGACAAAAGTAGGCAGACATCTATGAGTTCCAAGCTAGCCTGGTCTACATAGTGAATTCCATCAACCAGGGCTACATAGTAAGACCCTACCTTAAAACAAAACAAAACAAAAAGTTCACTTCAGTCCCAAGTGAAACAAAGTCAATGCCTCACTTATCACTCTTCATATGCTGGTTAATGATATATGACTTATTTTGCTATTCCCCAAACTACAGACACCTGAAGAAAAAAATGAGTCTAGACATGCAATCAACATAGGAAATAAATCAAGCAACTTTTCGTATAATGTAGTCAATCTTTTTCCTGACAATTACTCCTAAAATCTCTTTTCCCTATAGCTCTCTCCTCTTCCAAATGAAACCTGAGGTAGAGCATTCTTGAACTGTTTTTTTTTTTTTTTTTTTTTTTTTTTCTACCTAGGCAGCTATTTCTAAGATGCCTAGGCCAGACAGGTGTTAAGTCATAGTTCCTCCCCGGTTGGCATCCAGACTCTGTTTAAATGTTCTCTGAAACCTCTGGAGGGTAGATGTACTCAAACCTCCTAGCTCAGAGTCTGAATTCAAAAAGCTTGAGACAGACTGTACCCTACAGGTGTGTTTGTCCAAGATAAACTATATTTAAATAAACTCCTAACACATTCACTTTCTCCAGGCACCTGCTTCTCCCTCTTAAATTCAAGTATGTTAGTTCCTGCTATCCCAGTTAGCTCAGTAAAGAAATATCCTATCCCCCAAGAAGTATTCTATGCAATCCACTGATGCCTCTGGAAACATCTAAGTTTTGGCCATAATAGCTTTACATGAGGAAGCCAAATTGAAAAACACAATTTTTGTTCATTCTCCTTGACTTGTTACTCAAAGAAACAAGAAAAGATGACAGCAGGCTGGACACAAGACTAGCCTGTGCTAAATAGTAATACCAAGTCTAAGGGGAGAGGGGAGGAGGGAAAGGTGCAGCAAACCATTCTCCTTCCCGTTGTCCTTCCCATGCCTGGTAAGTAGGGAGCACATGGACTAGAACAGAGGCCACAGGAGCTCACAGTGGTCAGAGCCATTGGTCTAACACCAACAGCTACGAGAACACATTTGGTCTCACTCTTTTGCACTCTCTATTATTATAGACTCAATGCCTAAGTGCCTAAGGAAAATGCCTGGCTCATAACAGATATTCAGGAAATACTAGCAAGAAGCAACCCAATAACTCAGGGAAAAAAAAGAATCTAAATCTCAGAGAATGAATAAGAAAAGGTTCAGAAAACTAGAATAATTCCATGGTATTTATACTGGCCTCCCTAGTCTGATAACCTGATAATCAAAACAGCACATAAGTCCTAAAAAGACCTGGAACTAACTCCAAGCACGCGCGCGCGCACACACACACACACACACACACACACACACACACACACACACACGCTCATGTGCACACACACACACACACACACACACACACACACACACACACACAGGGGTGGGAGTGAGAATGCACACACAAAACCTAAAAAAAAAGTCTTCCTCAAGCCTGGCCCTGAAGACTATAATGCCATTAAGAGATGGTCCCGGGGTTGGGGATTTAGCTCAGTGGTAGAATGCTTGCCTTGCAAGCACAAGGCCCTGGGTTCGGTCCTCAGCTCCGGTAAAAAAAAAAAAAAAAGAGAGAGAGAGAGATGGTCCCAGATGGGCACAGTAGCAAACACTTATAATCCCATCTCTTGGGAGGTAGAGGTAAGAGAATTCCAATTCTGAAGCCAGTCTGAGCTATAGAGTAAGACTTTGTCAAAGTAAACAAGTAAATAAAATAAAAACAAGGCTGGAGCCGGGCAGTGGTGGTGCACGCCTTTAGTCCCAGCACTCGGGAGGCAGAGGCAGGTGGATCTCTGTGAGTTCAAGGCCAGCCTGGGCTACAGAGTGAGTTCCAGGAAAGGCGCAAACCTACACAGAGAAAACCTGTGGGGGGGGGGGGGGGAGGCTGGGATGTAGCTCAGTGGTAGAGTACTTGCCTAACATGTACAAGGATATGAATACAATCCCCAGGATCCCCACCCAAAAAAAAAAAAATTCTATAAGAAATTTTTATATAGTTTTAGAATATTTCTTTCTGCTGTAAATCCAAGATTTTTCTAGCAAAGAATCCCTTTGTACAAATATATGTGCACACACATGAAAACATATATATATATATGGAGGATGTGCTTAAAGATCAAGGACTTGCAAAGGCTTATCTAGTATGGCAAAAAATTAACCAAAGACGACAGACCTGTCAGTTAGACATATTCTTCTCAACAGTCATCTTTTTTCAGACCTAAACCAAGAGCACTATCAGGAACCCTGACATCTGACCTTCCTTTTTATGCTCCCATTGCATGCCACAGATGTTACCACAGGTCTAGCCATGAGGTTGAACATAACTCTAGTGTTTTGCCAGAGCCCCATAAGATCACTAGATGGGTGAAAGAAACTGTATCATTGGAATCTAAAGCTACGGCAGGGTTTGGGCAGCTACAAAGGACACTCGGGGACAGAAGGACCACTACCCACTCCACAGTGGCTCTTTTGCCCCTAAGTCCAGGATACCCCCAGCCCTGCAGGCAGCACAGAGTTAACTACCCACCCGTTCTGAGAAGCACAAAGGTACATCACTGCAACATGTCTAACATTTACATTGCCTCTCTCTGCTCATTAAACAGGTTTTGGTTAAATAATGAACAAACTGTATTACAGACTCCGATGAGAATTCCAAAATTATAAATCAACTGGGAAAGCCCAAAGGAGCAGACAGACAGGGAGGGGGAGAAGGATAATATTGACTAATATAAAGGGCGCAGCTTGACAGTGGATATTCCTGCCACACCTGAGCAAACACACTCTGTGGGGGAGGGGAAAGAGAGCAAGAGAGGGGAGATGGGACAAGACAGCCTGAAATTTGCATCCGGAAAAGATTAAAAGGGATTCTTTGGGGATAGAGAAAATACATAATATATATTACTATAAATGCAAAACTGTACTAAAAGCTAACTCAAATGTCAAAGATTACAGCTTGAATAAATTTAAATATAAAAGCCATGTGCTTCCTTGAGTTAATGAGAGAGACATAAAAGGACAAAGTGGCCAAGAGGCTGCCTTATGCTGCCTTTGCTGGGCAATGGGTCCAAAGTTCAGCCATGACTACACCCAAAGGCTTCCCTCCAGAGTTCTGGGCCCTAAGAAATGGGAATTCATTCATTCTGTAGCTTACATGTGATTTTTCTTTTTTCTTTCTTTCTTTCTTTCTTTTTTTTTTTTTTTTTTTGCTTTTCGAGACAGGGTTTTGCTGTGCGGCTTTGGAGCCTGTTCTGGAACTTGTTCTGTAGACCAGACTGGCCTCAAACTCACAGAGATCTGCCTGCCTCTGCTTCCTGAGTGCTAGGATTAAAGGCATGAGCCCAGTCACATTTGATTTTTTTTGATTTTTTTTTTTTTAATGAACTTTAAAACTATGGGACACCCATAGTCCCAGCTACGCAGGAGATTAACAAATGCATTACTTGAGTACAGAAACTCAAAGCAAGCCTGGGCAGCACAACAAACCCTGACTTAACCTTAAAGAAAAACACTTTTTGGGGTTGGGGATTTAGCTCAGTGGTAGAGCGTTTGCCTAGCAAGCACAAGGTCCTGGGTTCGATCCTCAGCTCCAAAAAAATAAAAAATAAAATAAAATAAATAAAAAGAAAAACACCTTTTGAGCTACAATTCACATACCATAAAATTTATCCTTGTAAAGTATACAACTCAGTAGTTTCTAATATACTTTCAAAGTTGTACAACCATAAAACATTTTGTTCACTCCAAAAGAAACTCCTCACAGAAACCACACATCTGCTCTAACTACTTCAGAAGAACCCAGAAAGGACCTAAGAGCCTTAGTGACTGAGGGGGACAATCAAATCCCCCTCACCGACACTTTTCTCATCAAAGTAACAATATATAAATTCTGTACTGGGAAAGCAGGATTGGTAGCAGATGCCTGTAATGTTGGCACTTAAGGAGTTACATGTTAGTACCGGGAGAACTCATGTTAACCACTGCCCACTGATTTTTCTAACTAGTTCTTTTTGGTTTATTTGGTTGTTTGCCACTAGGGGTTGAACCCAGGGACTTGGGAATTTGAGGCAAGTGCATCACCATCGAGCTGTATCCCTGACCCATTTGTATTCTTTTGTTTTGAGATAGGGTCTCACTAAATTGCCCAGGCTGGCCTTGAACTCACTCTATAGCCTAGACAAGTCTTAAACTTTCAATCCTCCTGCCTCAGGCTCCTATATTGAGACTGCAGGTCTGTACTATGTCTAGGTTGTTTACTTGCTTGCTTGCTTCTTTAAGACAGGACCTCACTTTATAGCCCAGACTTTCCTGGAAGTCAGTATATACAAAAAGTACCTTATATGGTTAATGTAAGGACAATAAGGAAGAACATCTCAATACCTATGTGTTGGTGTTATTTACTATGTGGCTCAGGTTTGCTCAAAATCATCACACTCCATCTGTCTCATCCTGAGTGCTTGGGTTACAGGTGTAAGCCACCAGGTTTGGTTTATAAACTAAAAATTTAAAGCCTTCTCAATTAAATGAGATTTGTTCCTTTATAGATAACTTCAGTCCATGTTTGGGAAAATAACCATGTTCTCCAAACTTTCTCCTGTGTTTCTCATAAAATGAAGAATTTCTTTCATTTATTGTTTGTTTAATTTGTTGAAGTCTAAGTATTGTTCAATTATGGGCTGAGATATACCACTACCTAAAAGCATTCCAAGACTTTAGAATCAACACAGGAACACAGTTCTGAGGCATTCCCTTTTAGTCTATACTGCCTTAAAAAAAAAAAAAAAAAAAAAAAAAAAAAAAAAAACACAAGGGGAAAATAAAAACAATAAATAACAAAAACCACATAAGTATTGACTCCCATTATCCTCTTCTCCCCACCACACACTAAAAAGCACTTGGTATACACAGTCCCTCTAAGTAAATGTACCAAAGCAATGTACAACATGGGAAAGAACATGAAAGCAGGTGTCAGAGCCTAAAATGTACTCGATTCCACCTCTGAGAATTAGCTAAATCATTTTAGGTGTATTGTTTGTTTTCACCTTTCTGTTTTGTCATTTGAAATAGGATCTCATATAGCTCACTGGCCTAAAAATGGTATATAGCTAAAGGATAATATTGAATTTCTGAACCTCTTGGCTCCTCCTCCCAAGACCTGAGATTACAGACAAGGTGCATGTCACCACACCCAGTTTTATGGGGGGTTAGGGATTGAATCTAAGGCTTATTCATGGGAGATAACCACTCTGCAAACTGAGCTATATCACCAGGCCTTCAGTAAATCCCTTTAGACTCTCTGGACTTCACTTTTTTTCATAAAAAGGGGACAGTATGCATGCCTCTTTCACGTATTTCTATAAAAGTTAACAAGGATAATAAATATGGAAGTGGCTTAGAAAATTCTAAATGTAATACATAAAGTTAATTTGATTAGGAAAATAAAAGGACAAAGGACTCTGAGGACATAGAAATACTGCAAGCAGTGAAATAGAGACTAGCAAGCTTTATTTATCCATGAGCCAAATCTGACTTGCACACTTCTTAAAAAAGAAAATATGTACTTCTCCTGTACATCTTACCTATGACTAGTGAGCTCCATGGACAGAGCTGAGCATCCACAGAGCTGCATACAGCCTATAAAGCCTCAGGTGTTTACTATATGATCTTTTGTTTTCATTTATTTGCCCTCTATGATCCTTTACATGAAAACTGTCTATCCCTGTCTATCCATGCAAATCAAATACTTGCATTTCTTACTAGGCCAAGTAATTCTGTCTACACGTGGAGCCTTACCTGTTACGTGTTTCCTACGAGTAGAGCCTGTTTAAGAATTCCACCTAAATGTGGAGCCTTACCTGTTACGCTGTTTAAGACCTCCTTAAGATGACTGAAACTGTGCAGCAGAGGATCCCGTTCTTCATCCTGGAGAATCATAGGTCAAGAAAAAAAAAAAAAAAACTATTCCAAAATAGGAAAGAGAAAATGAAAGATCAAAACTTTTCCTCTAAATCTAACCAGAAAATTGAGTATGTTTTTCTTCTGAGGAAAAAAAAAGAAACTCAGTCATGGATCTTCACTCTGCTATTTCAGACACTGTGAGCTTACCTAAAATAGGTTCCTCAAAGCTAATCTATAACCCAGTTTCTTTTATTCTTTCTCAGATTTTTTACTCCCTTTTCTTTATTCTGTGTGCATGTGCAGGCCATGTTCCACAGATTAGGGTGAGAGGACAATTTGTGGACTCAGTTCTCTTCCTCCACCATGTGATCCTAGGGATCACTCTCTAGTCATCAGGGTTGGGGACAGGTACCTGCCCACTGAGCCATCTTTCTGGCCTCAACCCTGTTTCTCCTGTGAATCACAGCCCATATGGAAGTCACACAACTGAATATGGGGGAAGTTTGGCAACAGTAAAATGTTCCTGAATACAGACAATAAGCATGCCTGAAACACATCAGCTCAGATTTCAAACTGGTATGTTTTATGAGCTACATTACTTTTGCTGTACATACAAAGTTTTCTGCTCTTCTAGAAACATAATGTAAGTTTAGTTATGGGAAAAAAAATTTAAAAAATTTTTTACTGTCATTCCTCAGCATGTAAGTATCAAATTAGTATGTCTTTGTATTATATTATGTTAAAATGTTTGGTTTTAAAAATTGCTGCTTATAGCCAGGCGGTGGTGGCGCACGCCTTTAATCCCAGCACTCGGGAGGCAGAGCCAGGCGGATCTCTGTGAGTTCAAGGCCAGCTCCAGGAAAGGCGCAAAGCTACGCAGAGAAACCCTGTCTCGAAAAACCAAAAAAAAAAAAAAATTGCTGCTTATGTTACTGACAAGGTCCTTTAAAAAAATTATTAAATGAATCTTGGCTTATGACTACAAAAGAGAAAAACCGATTACAAAAGAATTTCTAACAATTTCTAACAGTTATGCAAAACAGCTTTGTCAGAATTAAAAATTATAAAATCAGTTTCGCAGTGGTGGCTCATGCCTTTAATCCCAGCACTCAGAAGTCAGAGGCAGGTGGATCTCTGTTAGCTCAAGGTCAGCCTGGTCTACAGAAAGAGTTCTAGGACAGCCAAGGCTCCACAGAGAAACCCTGTCTCGAAAAACAAAAATTATAAAATCAAATCAAAATAGCCATCAACTCTGAAAAACAGGGATAGTGCTCTACATCCTGCAGTACCAAATACTAAGCCATGATTAATTCTTTATGTAAGAATAAATAAATACATCTACCTCATTAGTCCGTAAATCTGCTTTCATTGTTAATAAATGGTAAGGCTATATGCATATCAAAGAATGTTTTTAAAACATTTATTTGTTTGTGTGTATACATGTGTGGACACTCACATGCCTTGATGTGTGTACATGTGTGGACACTCACATGCCTTGATGTGTGTACATGTGTGGGCGCTCACATGCCTTGATGTGTGTACACGTGTGGCCGCTCACATGCCTTGATGTGTGTACACGTGTGGACGCTCTCATGCCTTGATGTGTGTACACGTGTGGACGCTCACATGCCTTGATGTGTGTACATGTGTGGACGCTCACATGCCTTGATGTGTGTACATGTGTGGACGTTCACATGCCTTGATGTGTGTACATGTGTGGACGTTCACATGCCTTGATGTGTGTATACGTGTGGACGCTCACATGCCTTGATGTAAGTGGGAAGTCAAAGGAGAGCTCACAGGAGTGGCTTCTCTCCTTCCACTATGTTCTGGGGACCAAGCGTGGGTCATCAGCCCTGGTGACAAGCACCTCTACCCTCTAAGTCATCTCAGCAACTCCCAAAGAATTATTTTTAAATAAATTTCTTTATGATTTATTATCAGTAAATGTTTTATTTGTATGCCTATTTTACATACCTAGATGCCCCAGGGTATATAAAATTTCTCAAACAAAAAGAGATCAATAGTGAAAAAGTGCCCAATGACATCATTTATTTAAGTGTGTATGTATAGGAACCCAAGACATCATTTATTTAAGTGTGTATGTATAGGAACCCAAGACATCATTTATTTAAGTGTGTATGTATAGGAACCCAAATGTCTCTACTTTTATTTCATATGTACACATGATACAGATATATATTAGAACTTTCTAACTCGGCAAGAATAAGTAAACTATTTGGTGAATATGTTTGAAATGTTTACTCATGTTTACTCAAAAACACTGATTGGGGAGCTGGAGAGATGGCTTAGCAGGTAAAATACTAGTTAGAAAGCACTAAACTTGTTTTTATAATTGTGCTAAAATTTGTTCACACAATTCTACAAATATACATACATACATGTATATATACACACACATATACACCCAACAATAAGCAGCTAACTTTAAAGCTATATGTGAGAGGGAAGAGTAAAGAAACTGGATAAGAGAGAAAAAAACCCAGAGGCATCTGGGAGAGTCCAGAGCAAAGAGAAAAGAGAAACAGCCTGGACATGGCCAGGGCGGAGAATGGGAGAGAATAGTGGAGAGAGCAACAGAGCTTGAGAAAGCAGGGAGTAGACAAATAATTTGGATTATAAGGAGAAAGAGGAGCTGGCAGGGGGGCTCAATTGGGAACAATAACAACAACAACAAAAAAAAACATATCACAAGTTCCTGAAGAATGGTGGCTTTTATCTACTAGCTAGAAATCCTTCTATAGGCCAACTTGAGCCCATATATGGATTTATGGACTTCCTGAACCTAACAGTAACAATGAAGTTTCTTTTTTTTTTTTTTTTTTTTTCGAGACAGGGTTTCTGTGTGTAGCTTTGTGTCTTTCCTGGAACTCACTCTGTAGCCCAGGCTGGCCTCAAACTCACAGAGATCCGCCTGCCTCTACAATGAAGTTTCTTATTCATCTGATTAGCAAGATATGACCTGCTCTGTGTGAGAAGCTTGCAGACTCCATTGCACAGATTATCATCACCCATCCATACTCTATGTATCATCAATAACTAAACTAATTTGAATGACTTTGATAACTAACTATAGCCCTAAGAAATTAGAAGTCTCCCTGATGTTTCTAGCATACTAAAGTAGTCCCTAATATCAACTTTATTTATAAAAGAGCTAGAGAGATAGTTCAGCAGCTGAGTCTGATTCCTAACAACTATATCTAGCTGTTCATAACCACCTGTAACTCCAGCTCTAGAAGAGCTGACATCTTCTAGATTCTGCAGGCATGCTTGCGTGCATGCGTGTACACACACACACACATACACATACACACACACACACACACAAATAAATAAATAATAGATTTATAAAAATGTGGCAGGACTGGAGAGATGGCTCAGCAGTTAAGAGCACTGACTGCTCTTCCAGAGAACTCAGGTTCAACTTCCAGCAACCACATGGCAGCTCCAGTCTCAGACATCCTCTTCTTTATCTTAAAAGGTAAGAAGTCTTTTTGATATTTTTAGGTATACTAAAGTAGTCCAAAATATCAGGCACACACGGTACATAGACATACAAGCAGACAAAATACCCATTTATATAAAATAATAAAATTTTTTGATGATTCCTTTTTATTTTATTTTTTTACTGTGCATTGGTATTTTGCTTGCATGTATGTCTGTGTGAGGGTATCAGATCCTCTGGAACTAGAGTTACAGACATTTGTGAGATGACATGTGAGTGCTGGGAACTAAACTTGGGTCCTCCAGAGGAGCAGGCAGTGCTCTTAACCTCTGAGCCATCTCTCCAGCCCCAGAAAAGAATTTTTTAAATTTTAAAAAAAGAGCATTGGATCCCTGGAACTGGAGTTACAGGTCATTGTTAGCCACCATGTGAGTGCTGGGAATCAATCTGCGGTCCTTTGGAAGAGCAGCCAGTGCTCTTAACTACTAAGTCATCTCTCTAGCCCCTGGTTATGGTGTTTTATCATAGCAACAGAAAAGTAATTAACACAATAGCCCACTCCCATTATCAAGAATGCTTTCCCTTTCTTAATAAAGTGTTTCTGTTTCATGTATGTATACATTATATACAGATACACACACACATATATATTCACATACATATACTATACATGTATAGAGAGAAGAATGTGTCATCTTCTGGGTTAAGCCTGTAAACCTAATGCCAATTGGAATAAAACAGAAGTATCCTTGGATACCAAGAACAAATCTGAATTCTTATTATTCTCATTATTACTGGAAACATGACTATTGTTTTAATTAGGGAGACTTTTTCATGTTTATTTGTGTGTATGTGTATGTAAGGGCACACACATGTAGTAGTTAGAGGACAACCTGTGGGAGTCAGCTCTCTCCTTCCACCATGTGGGTTCCAGGGGTTGAACCCAGGTAATCAGGTGTGGTGGTCTAAATGAAAATGCCCACCTAGGCTCATATGTTTTGAATGCTTAGTCACCAAGAAGTAGAACTGTTCGAGGATTAGAAGAATTTGGAGGTGTGGCCTTGTTGGAGTAGGTGTGGCCTTGTTGGGGGAAATGTGTCACTGGAGGTGGACTTTGAGGTTTCAAAAGCCCACATCAGGCCCATTTTCTCTGTCTGCTGCCTACAGATCAGAATGTAGCTCTCTGCTACTGTTCTAGTACCATGTGTGCAGCTATGCTCCCCGCCATGATAATAGACTAACTGCAAGCCCCCAAAATTAAATGCTTTCTTTCCTAAGAGTTGCTTAGGTCATGGTGTCTCTTCACAGCATAGAACAATGACTAATACATCACTGTTTATCCACTCCTTATCTACAGCTTTATCCACTCACCCACCTTGCTAGTCCTAGGTTGTTGTTCTTTTAGTCTACAAAATAATGGGTTTCAACTAGAGGGTGGTAGTGGTACAAACCTGTAATCCTAACCCTTCAGAAGTGGAAGCAAGAAGACCAGGAGTTTAAGCCGGGCGGTGGTGGTGGTGGTGGTGGTGGTGGTGGTGGTGCAGCACCACCACCAGCACTTACTCCCAGCACTCGGGAGGCAGAGCCAGGCGGATCTCTCTGAGTTTGAGGCCAGCCTGGGCTACAGAGTGAGTTCCAAGAAAGGTACTAAAGCTACACAGAGAAACCCTGTCTCAAAAAAACAAAAAAAATAAACAAATAAATTAAATAAATAAAAAAGACTAGGAGTTTAAAGACAGCTACATACTAAGTTTGAAGCCCTGTCTAAATAAACGAATGTAATGGGTTTCATCTTGGCGTTGTCATATATATATGTCATTATACTTCGTTCTTACTCACTACCCCCACTGCCCTCTCCTACCCTCCCAGCCTTTGTAGCTGGTTCTCCACTCCCCTCTTCTTTTCTTTTGATTTGTTTTATTTATCATGTATAATGTGTATATGTATGTATCACATGCATATGTGGAAGTCAGAGGATAACTTTATAGAATTGGTTCTCTCCTTTTATTTTTATGTAGGTTTCAGAGATCAAACTCAGGTTATAAGGATTTCAAAGCAAACACATAACACACTAAGCCATCTTACCAGCCACTGGTTTTATGGCTATTTTTTTTTCTTCTTCATTTTCATTTAGATGTGTGTGTGTATATACATGTTCACAGACATATGGAGGCCTGATGTTAACACTAGGCATCTACCTCCATCACTCCATCTTCCCCTCAGAGGCAGAGCTCTCAGTCAACACCAGAGCTCACTGACATGGCTGCTCTCACTAGCTTGCTTGCTCCAGGGATCCCTGTCTCTGCCTTCCAAGGCTTGAATTGCAGGCCTTACCCTCTCAGCCACTTCACCAGTCCTGGACAGCCACTAATCCTTTATATGGGTTTTGGGGATCCAAACTCTAGGCCTCTTGGTTGTGCAGCAAGTTTTTTAACTGCTCTACCATCTCCCTAGCCCCTGCCCTTTTAAGATTTATTTTTATTCATGTGTATACCTACATGAGTATATGCTGCAGGCCGCAGGAAAATATTATAAGAACTCAGCTGGTTATGGCAAAGCCACTACCTGAAGGAATTCCTCTAGAGGAAGCCAAATTCCAGGGAGCTTTTGGTGTTACTTGGCTTGTTCTGTTGTGAAATTCATGTGTGCCTTCATAGTTTTCCCAATTGATTTTTCCCCTAAGAAGTGCTAACAATGTGGACTGATCTCTCTCTGGACATATACATTCCAGGTATTTGGAGAACAGCCTCAGGAAATGCTTCCTTCCCCACAGCCCATCCGTTTCTCCCCTTTCAGCACTGGAATCAGATATCTCCCTTAGCCACTTTCAAGGACTAACAGAAATAACAGTCCAGACCACCACATGCTAGTCTCCTGATTTAAGGTAAATTCTACATGGAGACACCGCCTAGGTCAGGTGGACCTTAAGTAATAGCTTTACATAATTTAGCTTGGACCCTCCTTTCTTACAGCCTTAATAACTTTATAGACCCCTAGCTTCTTACCTAACCACTTCTCAGAATGTAGACTGAGCACATAGACCCCCTTTTTCATATACTAACCAGGCATTAGCACTCAGTTGACCTCCTCTATTACCACTCCTGTTTTGGATTGTAAAAGAAAGCCTAGTGGTCACTGCCTGAGGAAAATTCTTACCTGCCTTTATGACCCCGTAGAATTCAAGCCTGGTGACCTTGCTGAGCCAGAGGATAGCTATTGCTTGGGTTTCTAACTGGATTCCTGGGAGACTTAGAGGGAACGGAGAGACTAAGGAGACGGAGAAGAGAAAGGAGAATGGAAGAACAAACAGGTAAGAACTGGAAAGGAACAAACAGACGGGGAAGAACTAGACTGAAGGGCAGAAGAGAGGACTAGAGGAATGAGATGGAAGATGAAGAAGAGCCAGATGAGGAAGAACAAGATGGGAGAGAAGGAGATGGGAGAGGAGCTGATATGGGAAAGAACAAGATGGATGAGAACCTCAAGGGGCAGAACTAAGATGAGAGAATTAAATTAGAACTCAGAGGGGACAGCAGTTAAATGTAGAGATAAATCAGGCAAGAAAGGAGCTAGGCATGAGAGCAGAATAGAAGCTTGTAGAGACAGAACTGACACAGAATAATAAAGTGTATGGACTAAGGAGTTTCATGTACATAGATTCATTTCCTTTCATCAAGGATTAAATTATCAGCTGGTTGCAGATCCTTCCTGGACCCTGGGAGGGGACTATCGAGGGACTGAACCCCCATAATCTCCAATAAGTACACAGCATATGTGTGCAGGTACCCAAGGAGGCTAGAAGAGGATATGAGATCACAAGAGAGTTGTGAGTTGCCCAACATGAGTGCTGTGAAACAAACTTGATCCACTGGAAGATTAGCAAGTATTCTGAACTGGTGAGCCATTTCCAGCCCCCAGTCCTGTTCCCTTCCCCCGCCTCCCCCCTTTTTTTTGGTTTTTGAGACAAGATCACAAGTAGCCCAGGTTAGTTTTGAACTCAGTATGTACCAAAGCTAGCCTTGAACATATGATCCTTTTTCTTCTACCTCCCATGTGCTAGGATTATAGGAATACACCACCACACTGAGCCAGCTCCCTGTTCTGCTTTCCTGTCACATGTATTCTATTGTTCTCTTTTCTCTCTCCTCCTTCTATGAGGACCTATCCCTTTACCTTTTACATCACCTTTCTTCTTCCACCATGCGCGCGCGCGCGCACGCGCACGCGCACGCGCACGCGCACACACACACACACACACACACGCTTTTAGTTAATTGCTGTTTTAACCAAAGATAAGATTCCCTACAATAACTCAGTGACCAAAATGTCTGCCCATCCCCCACTTACCAGTGGTATATGGGTGCTCCATCGTGCATTTCGTTTGATGGCGCCAACAACAACGTTAATTTCTCCTTGAATGATGTAAATATTCTTGTCCACCATCCTGACAAACCTACCAGAACAGTAGAAAAGATTGGTTAATATTTTTTCCATTTAGGGTGTTTTGCTTGTTTAGTTGGTTGGTTTTTGTTTTTGTTGTTGTTTTGGGGTTTTATTTTGATACAGGGTTTCTCTATGTAGCCTTGGCTGTCCTAGAACTCACTCTGTAGACCAGACTGGCGTTGAACTCAGAGATTTGCCTGCCTTTGCTTCCCAAGTGCTAGAATTAAAGGTATATGCCACAATGCCTGGCTTTTCCCTTTCATTTTATGTATATGAATGCTCAGCCTGCATGTACATCTGTGTACCATGTACAAACCCAGTACCAGCATAGGCCAGAAGATCCCCTAGGCCTGGAGTTACAGATGGTTGTGAGCCACCATTTGGGTGTTAGGAATTGAACATGGGTCCTCTAGAAGAGCAACGGTTTTTTTAACCACTGAGTCATCTCTCCAGCCCAAGATGGGGGATTATTAAAATAGCTAGCCATGGATGGTGACACATACCTGTAATCCCACCTACTAGAAAGGCTGAGGCAGAAGGATTGAAATTGCAAGGTCTGCCTAGGTAACTTATCAAGCTCCTATCTCAAAATAAAAAATTTAAGAAAGGGATGGGAATGTAGCTTAGTGATAGAACACTTGCCTAACGTTCATGAGGAAGTTGGTCCAAAATCTAGCACTATCAATTAATTAATTAATTAATTAGGTCACCCAAAGCATACTCATGATTAGCCTAACAATGTGAGAAATGTCATTTGACTTTCTAGTACCAAGATTTTCCACCTATAACACTGAGGTTAAATCCATCTTAAATTATGAATCTAACTACCTGACTGTCCTAAAAGTCTCTGGAAGTTCCAAGTAGTTCAAGATACAACTCCAAACTCAACAATGCAGCAGTGTGTGATGGTGTACACCGTTAAACCCAACACTCTGAAAACAGAGGAAAGCTGGGTCTCTGTAAATTCAGAGGCAGTCCAATCCACATAATGAATTTCACGCCAGCCTGGGATACATGAGATTTTGTTTCAAAAAACAAAAAAAATAAAAAAATAATTTTTTTTCAGACAGAGTCTCAACATGTAGACCAGGCAGACCTTGAACTCACAGAAATGCCTGCCTCTGCCTCCTGGGTGCAGGGATTAAAGCTGTGTGCCACAAAAGAACAAACATTTCTTTAAAATAAGCAAAAGAAATAAAATAATGAAGGTTGCTAAGAAGAACAGTTTTAGCCACTGTGGTGGTGTGTGCCTTTAATCCCAGCACTTAGGAGAATGAGACATGTGAGTTCAAGGCTAGCCTAAGCTACATAGTGAGACACTGTCTCAGAGAAAGAGAGAAAAACAAAAAGCTTTTTGGTTTGGAATCACAATTGAATGTGAACTTAAACACTGCATCCATTCTGCCAAGGCAGCTCCAGGACACTGGCACGATGACTCGGAAGTTCTAAAACCTCACATGCATTGAGTTACTGCAGGAAATCACCAAGAAGACTACAGTGAATGCTTTTGTAAAGCTGATGCTCTGTGAAACTCTGAAACGACGCTGAAAGCTAACTTAGTATTATAACTGCTCCCAAAGAACTACTGTAGGATTGCCCGTGCTGTCCAAAATAGCACTTAGAAAAGATATTTAATTCTTTCCCCAGGTGAAAATATTGAAAAAGAGAATTTCCTCTTGGAAGACTAGGGATGCAGTTTAGCTGGTAGAGTGCTTGCCTAGCATTCACGAGCTCTAGGTTCAATCCCACCACCACTTACGTGAACCAGGCGTGATGGTGAGTGTCTGTAATCTAAGCACCACAGCAGGTAGTGGCAGGAGGACCAGGAAAAGCAAGCCATCCTTCATAACACAGCCAACTGGAAACCAACCTGGCTTCATAAGACTCTTTCCCAAAAAACACTCTTGGCATAGAGTATATCCTAGGAACATGCAACAACAAACTTGCCACTTCCCATTATTTAAAAACTCCTCAGAGTCTGGTATGGTGGCTAATGCAAGTTAACACTGGTATTCATGAGTGAGTTTGAAGCCAGCCTTATCTATATTATGAGTCTCTGTCTAAAAGAAAAAAGAAAGAAGAGTTCAGAACTATTGCAAAGTAAAAAAAAAAAAATTATTAAACTTTCTATTTCTAACACTATGTAAAAAAAACACTCATGTAAAACACATAGTTATTTTTTGAACAGGTGATATTTAGCATACAAAAAGCTACATCCAGACTAGTGGTGCAAGAGAAGACTCTTAGTACTTCCCAATCCTATCTTCCATGCTTCTGCTCATGACTCTTACTATAAACTGATGTTTATTAACATTTTACTCTTATTTCACTGACATGTATCTTTAAATAATATACAATATCATTCTATGTTTTATGTGTAATTAATATTTTATATATTCTTATGCAATTTGCACTTTGATGTTTTATCTAGGAGTCATCCATGTTGATAAGTACAATTAATATATTTTGTAGATACACACACACACACACACACAAAATAAAGCATCTAAAGCTGGGCAGTAGTGGCACATGCCTTTAATCCAGGCACATAGCAGCCAGAGCTATACAGAGAGATCATGTCTCAAAAAAAAGAAAAATGGCCAGTGAGATGGCTCAGATTTTGAGCACTTTCTGTTCTTTCAGAGGACCCAGCTTCAGTTCCCAGCACCCACATAGTGGCTGACAACCATCCATAGGCACGCCCAAGGTACACAAACATACATGCAGACAAAACACTAATATACATAAAATAAAACTTTTTTAAAATTAAAATTTTTTTCTGTTTTATTGTTTTTGAAGACAGGGTTTCTCTGTGTAGTCCTGGTTGTCCTGGAACTCACTCTGTAGACCAGGCTGGCCTTGAAATCAGAGATCTGTGTGATACCAACTCCCAGCTTTTTTTTTTTTCAAGATTATATTTATTTGTATTTTACGAGCATTGGTGTTTTGCTTGCAAGTATGTCTGTGTAAAGGTTTCAAATCCCCTGGAACTGGAACAGACAGTATGAACTGTCATATTGGTGCTGAGAACTGAACTCAGGTCCTCTGGAAGAGTCCTCTGCTCTTAAGCACTCAGCCATCTCTCCAGGCCAAACTAAATTTTTAAGTAGCTAAATATCTCATATTTTACAGAGATGGGATCCCCAGAAAATGCAAGTCATGAAAACCTTCAAGCTAGGCATGGTGGCACACGCCTTTAATCCTGGTACTTGAGAGGCAGAGGCAGGCGGATCTCTGTGAGTTCGAGGCCAACCTGGGCTACAGAGTGAGTTCCAGGAAAGGCTCAAAGCTACACAGAGAAACCCTGTCTTGAAAAACCAAAAAGAAAAAAGAAAAAGAAAAAGAAAGAAAGAAAGAAAGAAAGAAAGAAAGAAAGAAAGAAAGAAAGAAAGAAAGAAAGAAAGAAAGGAAACCAGATATCCACACACACAAAAGAATGAAACTAGAACCCTGTCTCTCATCTTCCACAAAAAACCCAACTTCAAACAGATCAAAGCTTCAAAACTCGGAATCTGTTAGAGGAAAAACACTTTAAAATATAGATACAGGCAGGGACTTTCAATGAGAATGCAGTCACTCAGGAAATAAGGCCAATAATTGATGATAAATGAGACCTCGTGAAATTGAGTAAAGATAGGGTCTACAGAATAAAAGAAAAGCTTAACTAGCTATACATCTGCTAGAGGTCTAACATCTAAAATATACAAGAAATAACAACCCAGAGCCAGGGAGATGGCGCAGTCAGAAAAGCAGGAACTTGAGTTCAGATTCACAGAAGGCAAATAAAGAGCATGGCAGAAGGTACCTGTAACCAGAGGGCTGGGGAAGTGGGGACAAGAGGACCCCTGGAGCTTGCTGGCCAAGCCAGTCTAGCCAAATAGGTGAGCAGGTCCAATGAAAGACCCTCATCTCAAAAATGAAGGTGGAGAGAGATGGAAAAGGGCACCTGACATTGACCTCCAGCCTCCAAAGGACACATACACAAACATGTACAACACACATGCTCACACAAAGAAGGGGAAAAAAGGTTTCAAACAATCCAATCAATAGATGGGCTAGTAAAATGAACAAACAGTTCTCAAAAGATGAAATACAGCCAGGCGCAGAGGCAAATGAATCTGTGAGTTCGAGGACAGCCTGGTCTACAGAGTGAGTTCCAGGGCAGCCAGGGCTGGAAAAAAATTTTTTTTTTTCTTCTTTATACTTCGCTGGTGGAACGTAAACTAGTCCAACCACATGGAAGTCAATATGGAGGTTCTCAAAACACTAAAAATGGGTCATTCATATGACCTGCCTCGTGGGTACTTAACCCCAGGGACTGCTTCAAGACAACATAACACAGAGATACCGGAACATCAATATTTACTGCAGCCCTATTCTCAATGGGTTCATTAAGGAACCAACCTAGGTAACTGACAACAGGGGAAAGAACAAAGAAAGTGTGGTGTGGGAATATACACAATGGGGTTTTCTCCAGTCACCAACAACAGAGTAAAGCATGGTGTGGGAATATACACAATGGGGTTTTCTCCAGTCACCAACAACAGAGTAACATCATCCCCAGGATTTTGTATCCAACTGGAGATCATTACACTAAGTGAATTAAGACAATCTCAGAAAGAAATAAAACCATATATGTGTATATCAAAGTAGTAGTAATACTGTCTGGAGGATGAAGGGGACCAATGGGAGGGAAAGAAGCAAGAAAGAGGACAGTAAATGGAGATGAGGGGGATACACTCAATATACAATACACAAGTAAATTTTTTCTTAATTATTTTTTAAATGATACTATTAAAGCCAGGTATGGTGGCACACATCTGTAATTCCAGCAATCAAGAGACAAAGCAGGAGAGGCAGGATTCTGAGGCCAGTCTAGCCTACATGGTGAAACCCTGTCTCAAAAAATCAAAAGGAAGGGCAAGGAAAAAAAAATGGCTGCTCTTCCAGAGGACCTGGCTTCAATTCCCAGCATTCACGTGGTGGCTCACAAACATCCATGAGAGCTAGCATCCTCTTCTGGCATCTGTGGGCACTGCACACATGTGGTGCACAGACATGCATGCAGGCAAACACATAAAACTAAAATTTTAAAGGAGTCCCAGAGATGGCTCAGTGGGTAAAGCACTTGCTACCAAGCCTGACAAGTCTGGTCCCCAAGACCCACTTAATGAAATGAGAGATCCAACTCCCGAAGTTGTTCTCGGACCTCCACATATGCACCACGGCACGTACACAAAAATACATAAAATAGGTAAATGCAATTTTTTTTTCATTAGAAAGGGAGGACTAAAGAGATGGATAAGTACTTAAAGACTTGCCAAGCAAGAGTAAGGACCAGAGTTCAAATCCCCTGAATCCATATAAATGCCAGGTGGGCCAGCTTCAGAAGGCAGAAACAGGATCTTTGGAGCAAACTGACTAGCAAGGCTATGGGCAAGCTTTAGATTTGATTGAGAGACCCTGCCTTAGGGAAAAGATGGAAGATTGGATATGATTACAGACATCAACCTTGGGATTCTACATACACACAGTGCACATACACAAACATGCAAAAATGTGCACACACACCATATACACATGAAAATCTAAAAAGAAAAATCAAGAAATATGAGTAGAATAAGCACTTTACAAAGTAGAAAATACAAATAACAAATTAATATAAAAAGATTATTAAGCCAGGCAGTGGTGGTATACACCCTTAATCCCAACACTGGAGAGGCAGAGGCAGGAGTTCAGGGCCAGCTTGGGCCATATACTGAGTTACAAATCAGACTGGGCTGAGCAGCGGTGGCACATACCTTTAATCCAGCACTCAGGAGGCAGAGACAGCAGATCTCTGTGAGTGTGAGGCCAGCCTGGTCTACAGATGAAATCCAGGACAAGTACCAAAACTACACAGAGAAACCCTGTCTCGAAAAACCAAAAAAAACAAAAACCAAAAAAAACCCACCCAGATTGGACTAACTAAAGAGTAAGATACTATCTCAAAAACACAATAAATCTGACAATACCTCAGTAAAGACTAAATGGCTAGAATATCTAACTGATGCAATCAGTTTGAATAACAATTTGGGATCATCATGCCAAGTTAAAGAACTTCATATCCTTTATCTTAGCAATTCCACTTCTAGGTCTAGACCTTAGAGAAATAAAAAAATTCTGGCAAGGGGTAGGTGTGGTGAGACTAGTCAGTAGGGCTGAGCATCACTTATGGTGATGATCTGGGGTTGTTTTTTGTTGATGGGTTGGTTAGTTGGTTGGTGTTTTGTTTGTTTTTAATGAAGACCTTGCTCTTATAGATGGCCTGGAACTCAAGACACTGGTGCCTCAAGTCTCCTGAGTGATAGATTACAGGCATGCCCACACACTAAGCTCAGTCTTTCTCAAGTCAGGGTTTGCTCCTTCTTTGCCTTTGCAAATGCTACTCCCTTCTTTTCAGAATGTTCTCTCCTCTTGGCCACTTTTGTAAACTCTAACTCATTTCACATTAAAATTCAATAATCCAGGCGGTGGTGGCGCACACCTTTAATCCCAGCACACAGTAGGCAGAGCCAGGCGGATCTCTGTGAGTTCGAGGCCAGCCTGGTCTCCAAAGCAAGTTCCAGGAAAGGAGCAAAGCTACACAGAGAAACCCTGTCTCAAAAACCAAAAAAAAAAAAAAAACAAGAAGAGGGAAAGGAAAAAAAAAATTCAATAATCAAGCCAGGTGGGTGGCTCCCACCTTTAATCCCAACACTTAGGATGTAGAAGCAGGCTGATCTCTGTGAGTTTGATGCTAGGCTGGTCTACAAAGAGCTCCGGGTCAGTCAGGGGCTACACAGTGAAACCCTGTCTCAAAAAACAGAAAACAAAAATCAATAGTCGAATTATGATATGCTTTTGGTTACAAGAAGAGTCTTCAGAGGCAAGACAGACCTGAGTTCCAGTCCTCACTGCTTATACCTAAATGACTATAGCCAAGACCTATTTCTTTTCTTTTCTTTTCATTTTCATTTCTTTTTTCCCTCTCACCCCCAGTGTTGGAGATTGAACCCAGAGCCACATGCATGCTAGATGAGCACTGTACTACGAATTATGACCCTTTTGACCAAATTTCCTAACCATCCTGAGTCTTCATTTACAGTTTTCCACAGTAGCTATATGTGGTAATCAACAGAAAGATTAAGTGTTCAGGGCTAACCTGGGCTAAACATTGAGACCTTGTCCAAGAGCAAAACAAAACAAAACAAAACAAAACAACCCAGAAACAAAAAGAACTACAGTTTTCCATTGCAAACAGAATGAAGCCATTTTCCCTTGGGTTTGTTGTGAGGCACCCCAAGGCACTGGATGCTGTCAGCATCCACTAAGCACTCTGTTTTCATGATGGTGTTTGCTCACGAGTCTTCCTCAACTCACTCATTCTCCCTAACAGAATGAGCACATCTGTCGTCACCCCATAACACTGTGTACACAGCCCTTCTTACACAAACCTCAGCCGAACAGCGGTGACACACATCTGCAATCCCAGCAATGGGAGGTGAAGGAAGGAGGATCCCAAGCTCAAGACTGGTCTGGGCTGCACAGTGAGACCTTCTCTCAAAAACAAAACAAAACAAAAACGGGGGTGAGGGGCTGGAGAGATGGTGCAGGGGTTAAGAGCACCTGTTGCTCTTACAGAGGACCTGGGTTTAGTTCCCAGTACCCACAATGTGGTTCACAATCATTTGTAACTCCAGGTTTAGGGGATCCAACTCCTTTTAACTTCCATCTGCACCAGGCACACACATGGCGCGCGCGCGCGCGCGCGCGCGCGCGCACACACACACACACACACACACACACACACACGCACGCAAAACACACTATTGAGCTCGGAAGAGAGAGGCACACAAAAAAAACCTTACTGAACAAAAATTAGAGAAAGAGTAGGAGTTATAGAAAGTCGAATGAGGAAAAAGCAGGTACTCTGCTCTGACCAGGCACTGCTGGAAAATCCTCTCAAACCGGCTAATCAGGTGCCCAGTGTACCTTAGCTCTTCATGCCATCTCCTCTTCCTGTGGAGATTCTGAGACTATCTGAGACAGGAAGCCACTGACCTGTCCAAAACCGCCCATCTGAGAGACAAAAATGAAAGAGCGTTCCTCTCTAGCCCTCATCTTTAACCACTCGGAACACACAGGTATCAGGGTGACCGGAACAAAGAGAAACAACCTGAGTGACAGGGGAGTGGGAGCAGCAGTGACAGTTCCATACAGCCCATCTACCCTCTAAGAACCATCCTGTACTAAAAAATAGGAAGGCTAGACATACTGTACTTGAGTCTCCAAACAGTGGCCACCTGCTGAATAAGCAGCTGCCTTCTTCAAGTTAGGGGCCTGCATGTTACAGGCTCTGCTGCTTCCTATCCATCTTTCACCTGACTCACTTCAGTCAGTAACATTATCTGCCTGACATGAATTCAAATTTATAACCCTGCTTATAAGATTTGTCCTCAATCAGGCAGTGGTAGTGCACACCTTTAATCCCAGTACTCGGGAGGCAGAGGCAGGCAGATCTCTGAGTTTCAGGCCAGCCTGGTCTACAGAGCAAGATCCAGGACAACCAAGGCTACACAGAGAAACCCTGTCTTGAAAAACAAAAACAAAACAACCACCAAAAGATCTGTCCTCATAATTCCATAATTATTTATACGATTGCTTCTGTGACCACAGTCACTAACTGGAATAAATTATCACTTCCAGGATCATTTCCACTGCTATTGGAATTCCAAAGGAGCATACCACGCTACTGTATTTTCCTTTAATTAAACAAATGCAGTTGAAACATAAAAAAGAACAACAATTTGTTACATTTATTTCACAGCTCTTCCAGCATAAAGGTAAAATGGATCTCTCCTTCTTCCTTCAACTCAACACCACCATGAACCCGGCATCCAATCATTCTAATCAATAACAATCAACATGAATAGAGTGTGATCAATCAACGGTCTTTCCAGTGATGCTGTTTATAAATAGTATCTCCTCTCAAGCAGGAGCTGTGTCTTCTTCCTCTCTAGCTGCCCAATGAAGCCAGAATAAACACTCTATCGATGGGTGCTATTATTATAAAGCAGCAGCCATCCTGACTTGTAGAACCTAGGAGACTGAGAGAGTACGGTAAGCTGGAACTAGAACTGACACCAGCTATTGAAATGTGCCAATGAGCATCACTGTTAAGACTGGAACACATTAGTCCGGAGGTAGTGGTAGTGGTGGTGGCACAACCTTTAATCCCAGCACTCAGGAGGCAGAGGCAGGCAGATCTCTGTGAGTTTCAGGCCAGCCTGGTCTACAGAGCAAGTCCAGGACAGCCAAGGCTACACAGAGAAACTCTGTCTTGAAAAACAAAAACAAAACAAAAAAAAAGACTGTAACATACTTACTATATAGTCTGCCTACAGCCACTGTGTAAAAAAAGTTGAAGTGTGAGAAAACCTTAAAGAAAATTTATGTTAGTGAAATTATCCTTACGTAGAAAATCATGTTCTGCCCTCTCCCCCCAGCACTGAAGATCAAATCCAGGGCCTCTTTCTCACAGGCTAGGTAAATGCTTTATCACTGAGATACACCCTTTTTTGGAAGAGTCTGCATCTCATAAAAAGCAGTGTCCTATACCATACCCATCCATTTGCTTTAAATCTATACATATAAATTATAAACACTATTCCTTCCCTTCCTAACATACGTGTATACACACTCTAACACACCCATTTTCAGGAGGGCAAAGAGAAGGAAGTAAGAGAAACTTGGTTCAAGGACTGTATCCTCCTAGATAATTTGCCATCCAGTACCCGGAGACAGTGTTCCTTCCACCTTGTTTCTACTTAGCATGCACAAGCACTGCTGACTGCCAGAGCCAGGCCAAGCACAAAGCCTAACCACACACTAAACTAATCCCAGGGATGCATGATACTTTGTGGGGCCCCGATATCTGCTGAAAGGAACTAGGCAGATTCTACTTTTAACTTTGCTACCTTTTTTTTCTTTGAGACAGGATCTCACTGTGTAGGCCAGGCTGGTCTTAAACTCAAATGTTCTTTCTTAACCCGAAAGTAATGAAATTATACATGTCTGTCACTACACCTAGCATATGTCACTACTTTTCAGAAGTATATAGCCAGACCGGGTGGTGCAGGCCTGTAAACCCAGCTACTGGGGAAGATCACAAGCTCAAGGGCTACAGAACAAGTTTCCAGGCAGCCAGGACAACTTAGAGAGACCATGTCTCAAAATAAACAACTAAAGCTAGCTAAGGATATGACTCAGTGATAGACTGCTTGGCTACCATATGTAAGACCCAAGGGTCCATTATTGTAAGACCATGTGTAAATTGAGCAATCCCAAAGCAGATTTTTCATTTGTATCCTCCACAAGGCAAATACAAGTACCACTAGTGCCTGGTACTCTTGAAATAAAGGTGTGTGAGTTTCTGCACTAAAAAAACACTACACTGTCTCTCATCTCTAAATTACTCTATCTTTGATGGACTTCCACCGATTTATAACACAGCAATGTCAAAGGTCATTACCAGGCCATAAACTACACTCTTTGGGGTTGTGCCCCATCATTCACTCTGCTTCCTTGACTCTTCCACCAGGAGTAGAACATCTCTCATGACTTGTCTGTTTGAGACAGTGTCTCCTTTAGCCCAGGCTGGCCTCTAACTCAAGAAGTAGCAGAGGATGACCTTTGCATGTCTGACCCTCTTGTTTCTACCTCCTAAGTACTGGAATCATAGGTGTGTGCCAACATGCGTTTATGACGTGCTGAGGACTGAACTCAAGACTTGGTGCATGCAAGGCAAGCACTCAACCAGCTGAGATACATCTCCAGCCCTTTTCATGTTTTCTAATCTACTAAAAATAAATGGCCCACCAGGACCAAATTTATCAGTATTCAAATCTCTCCATCTTAGCACTCAATCGAATGTATCACAATAGAGTGGCTTCCTTGTGATTAAACCGCATATCCTTAGGGTAGGTGGGAAAAAGTCACAGTGGGTAAATGCCTACCCAAAACACACACCAAAAGTGTTTACAGCAGGGTGGTAGTGGCACACGCTTTTAATCCCAGCAACAGGGAGGCAGAGGCAGGTGGATCTTTGTGAGTTCCAGGACAAGCAGGGATCCTGTCTCCAAAAAAAAAAAGTGTTTACATCAGACCCACGGTGACAGCTGAGCTGTCCCGTGTAAGGAAAACCTTACAGGCAGTTCCTCGGGCTGCTGGCCTCAACTCTTCTACTACCTAATCCAGACGGCACTGGTTCATCTTTCAGAATTAACGAGGCGCCTCGGCTGTATTAGGTCGAAATCACCCAGAAGTGACAGTGGACAGAATCTGGAAAGATTCATTAAAAGCCTGAAACCCCATCCTTAGCTCTGCTTTCCGTTTTTAAGGACTCCATTCTCTACAGAGTGCAGAAAGCTTGAAAAAGAGGAGTTGGAGGCTGGATTAAGCCTAGGAAACTAGACGTGAGCCTGGCGTCCGCAGAGTCACAAGTGGAGCTGAGAACACCCCGTCGGGGCAAGGGCCTGACCTCTGGTCCCCGCACACCTCCCGACTCTCTCTCACATCAACCCTTTGGCGTTACCTCTTCCCCCAAGCCCTTCAGCCAGGCCGCTGCGCCCAACTGAAGGACCCTTCCTCCTTATCCCTTATGGCAACGTCAGGCAGCCTGGGCGACGCTGGAACTCTAAGAAGAGACTTCGCTGACCTGTCAGCGGATCCAAAATGGCGGGGCCTAGTCCCAGTCCCGGCCGCCACAGCTCATGTCCAGCCCGGCCCCGGAGGCGTCTCCCGGCCGCTGTCCCGGCGCTGGCGGCGAGTGACGGGAGGGAAGGAGCCTGTTTTCTGGAAGTCGATCCTAACTTCACGGGGAGACCTCACTCAGGCCAGGATAACTGGGCCGGGACGGTCGGTGGAGCCGGCTCCTTCCCTGTCAGCTCACTGACGTGGTAACTAGCCTCAGTCTAGCCGCTGCCTGGTAACTGAGCGAGTCCGGCCGCGCTCAGCCAATCAGAGTGTGGCACCCTGAAAAGTGGCATCCCAGCTATCCAATCCAAGAGAGGAAATCAGCTCCGGGAGGCGTGTCGTGCCCCAAAGAGACCAGACCAGATTACAAGAGAACGAAGAGTAGGTAGGGGGGACAGCCAACGGATATGAGGATTCTCTGACTGACAGTTACAGCAGCCAATAAAGAACGAGCAACTGTGTTGGGCGGTTAGAGAGGTGGGGTTAGACAGTGTTCGGTTGCAGCGCGCTGTTTAGCAGTGGCTGCTGGGCAGCCGGGGAAGGAAGGCTGTGATTTGCTGGAAAGGGGCGGGGTTGGTTTTGAGAGCTTGAGCGGGCGACCCTACTCCCCAACCACATCCTATCAAAGTTACCTGGGCATCGCTACTTTAGAGCTCACTCCCTTTCCAGGCAGATCCTGGGCCCCTCTTTCCTAAATCTAACCCGTGCAATCTTTCCCATACCGTCCTGTCTCTGTGCCCCAGTTTGGCTGCTCATAGGCGTGTGTACCTGTCTCATTCCAACTCTGACTGCGTTTTCTACTCCATTCCTACCGTCCAGAAATAGAGAGGACGGTAGCAGAAATCTTGGATCTCTAACTGAAGTATCCTCATTTTCCAGGACTGGAAAAAGTTCTGAGGAAAGCTGGCTCCGTGCATAGCAGAGAACAGATCCAAGTGTGCTAATGCACCTGCCCACCCAGTTCAGGAGGGGTGGGGGAATATTTAATACTTCTTAAAAAACAAACCCGGGTGGTGGTGGCACTCGGGAAGCAGAGGCAAAGGCAAACTGATCTCTTGAGTTTGAGGCCAGCCTGATCTGCGGACAGTCAGAACTGTTACACAGAGAAACACTGTCTCGAACAAACAAACAAACAAAGAATTTATTTATTTTATGTGTATGGGTGTTCTGCCTACATGTTTGGATCTCGTGAAACTAGTTGTGAATCGCCATGTGAGTGCTGGGAATTGAACCCTGGTCTTCTGAAAGAGCAGACAACGCTCTTAACCACGGAACCATCACTACAGTCCCCCTCAATAGTTCTTATTCCTTACTCCATAGGCCTATGACTCTCAGTCCCACCCTTCCTTAGACAAATCTTAACAAATGATTGGGTGGATGGTGCATGAGGATCAAGTTTGAAGACATAATCTCACACCATTAGTCCACATCATTGAAAGGAAAATGAAAATTTCACCTTAGCAATGCCGACAGGTGAGACTAGAGAGCTAGCTTAGCAGTTGTGTGCTTACTGCTCTCCCAGAAGACCTGAGTTCAGTTCCCAGCATCTACACATCTTACTACCTACTGTAACTCCAGCTGTGGTTCATGAGGGACCCAACACTTTGGGCACATACTCACACACATAACTTTGTTTTTGTTTTTGAGACATGATTTCTCTGTAGCCCTGGCTTGAATTCATTCTGTAGACCAGGCTGGCTTCAAAATCACAGAGATCTGCCTGCCACTGCCTCCTGAGTGCTGGAGTTAAAGGCATGTGCTACCACACCTGGCAAAACAAATCATTTTTAAAAGAAATGCTTGGGGGGGGGGGTGGCACACGCCTTTAATCCCAGCAATCGGGAGGCAGAGGCAGGTGGATTTCTGTGAGTTCAAAGCCAGCCTGGGCTACAGAATGAGTTCCAGGAAAGGTGCAAAGCTACACAGAGAAACCCTGTCTTGAAAAAAGAAAGAAAGAAAGAAAGAAAGAAAGAAAGAAAGAAAGAAAGAAAGAAAGAAAGAAAGAAAGAAAGAAGAAAGAAATGCTAACAAGCCTCTTCTTTCAAATGACAGAGACTGCTAAGATAATAAAAGTATCTAGAGGGTCTGGAGAGATGGTTCAGTGGTTAAGAGCACTAGGTGTTCTTCCAGAGGACCAGAGTTCAATTCCCAACACCCACATGGCAGCTCACAACTGTCTATAACTCCAGTTCTAGGGTACCCGATACCCTCATGCAGGCAAAACACTAATGCACATTAAAAAACAAAAAAAGTATCTAGGGGTTGGGGATTTAGCTCAGTGGTAGAGGGCTTGCCTAGCAAGCGCAAGACCCTGGGTTCATTCTTCAGCTTCGGAAAAAAATAAAATAAAGTAAAAAATAAAAAAAAGTATCTAGAAATGGAAATGTATGAAAAGGGGGCAAGAGGGTGGTTTTCTGATTGCAGAATAAATGGTGGAATTCCTAGCCAATCTGCTGATAGAATTGCGGGAAAACTCTGAAAATGCAGGTCTCTCCATTTCCTCCCATTTATGAACAACTTGAGTCCAGGGAAGTTCCATATCTAAGGCCATAGGATTGTGGTCTTGAAATAGACATCCAAAGGCATCCATGGATCATGATGGTCCTCTAAGAACCCATCAGAACTGAAGTCGACCATGAAGAATCACCCAGTATCTTCCTGCATTGGTGTCTTGGTCTTGATCCAGCTAAGGAGCTAAAAGATTACAGGTGAAGACCATACACCACCAAAGCACCTCATTCTGTGGAACCTCTGACCCTGTTTCTCTTCATTTGAAAACTAGGGCTTGGTCTCTAGGTCCCGTCTCATGTTGGAGAGACAACTGGAAAATCCTGTAAGTGTTTTCTAACTAAAACTCTACTCTCCCAACCCTACCTACACATGCCTCCAGACGTTAGACATCTTAAAAGCATGCAGTTGTGAATTAAAGATGGAGATACAGATAGATGATAGATGGATAGATGGATAGATAGATGGTAGAGATACGACAATCCTTCTGTCCTTTGTAAGTATTAAATATTTATATATATAATATTTATATATTTAACAAATATATATATTTAACAAATAAAACGCCTTCTTTCTAGATTTCAGTACAACACTTACTGAGTTTCTAGAATAAATAAGGATAGAAGAATAAAGAAGAACCGGGCGGTGGTGGCCCATGCCTTTAATCCCAGCACTTGGGAGGCAGAGGCAGGCGGATCTCTGTGAGTTCAAGGCCAGCCTGGGCTACAGAGGGAGTTCTATGAAAGGCACAAAGCTACACAGAGAAACCCTGATTGGGGGCGGGAGGGAGGAGAAGAAGAAAGAAGAAATGGTTCTTGCTCTCCTAAATTTTACTTTATAGAGGACAACACATCAGCTGATCCCTTCAATATGGAAATGGAATGATAGAGAACATACATTAAGGGGTCATGGGAGCAAGAGGCTACACATCTAACTTATCTGGTAGTTCAGGGAAGGCTACCTACCCCTCACCCACAGGACTGAATCTGGTGTGGGGGGAAAACAGAATTGCTGAAGCTGGGAGAGCACAGCCCAGGCAAACCGATAGTGCAGACTGAGAGGCCAAGCGCTCACACCTTCCAGAGCACCCAGCCTAAAGCCAGAGCGTCACTGGAAGTTACGTTTTATTTTGGCCAGGTGGGAGTTGGCATCGTTGTTACTTGTCCAAGGTCACTGAGTGAAGGAAGGTGCTGTATACCATTTTGATTTTTCTCGTTCCAAACCCTGCGTTCTCCAAGTTACTTTCGTCAGGGGAGAAAAAAATAGAGATAGCCGAGAAGAGAAAAAGATATGATGGAATGGGAGTGTGTGGGGGTCGATCTTGAAAAAAATTACCCTTTCAAAGAGGCAGAGTAGGGAGCAAAGCAGCGGCCAGAAGGAAAGAGGAGAGACGTACGAGGACTGGAACAGAGACAAAGAGTGGAAAGACAGACAGCGACAAGTGGAGAAAATCGGCGAAACAAGCGGCAGCAAAATGTGAGCGCTGAGACTCGGCGGCCGGGCTCGCCGTCCCACCTGGCGCTCCTGCAGCCCTCTCCCCGGGCACTGCTTCACGTCGCTCCGAGTAGAGCCCAAGCCCTCAACTCGCCACCAACCGGGCTGACCTCCGGCCGCTACGCCGACCACAGTACTTTTGCTGGCTTAGCCGAACCCGAGCGTCCCAGCTGGAGCGCGGTCCCGGCCACGTGGGGGAGGGGGCGTTGCTCTGTTGCTGGCGGACGCTTTTGATTGGTCAGAGGGCGGGGTTCTTGGCTGCCCGCCGGCAGGACCCCTCCCCACTAAGGCGGGGCCTGAAGGTTCACAGCTGGAAAGGGAGGAGCTAGGGCGGCGCAGCTGGAAAGGGGCGGGGCCTAGGGCGCGCAGCAAGCCGCGGCGGGCTGGGGGCGCCCTGGGCTGCCATAAAGTGAATGGGCGCCGGCGGGGGGTGGCACTACACCGTGAGGCTCACTCTCTCCTCCGCTAGCCTGGGAGCGCCCAGCGGAGCGGCCGCCCCGGAGCAGGGGGGCGGCCCCCACCCGGCAGGGTGCCTGGCCCCTGGCCCCTGCCTGCGCTCCAGAACGCCGCCGCCACCGCCGCCGCCGCCGCTGCCGCCGCCACCACCACCACCCGGAGTCTGCCTGCTGCCGGGACACACTGTGAGTGCTTGACCATGCGGGGGACAGGAGCCCAGGGTCCCGGGGAACCAAGACTGGTCCCGGGACTCCTAAAAGGGAACCTGGGGCGGCTGAACTCTGGTGTTTGGGGAACCGGTCAAGACTGGAAAGGCGTACAGCAGCCCCCGGGCTGGGACGTGGGAGAAGGGAAACTCCGGGTAAGGACCTGGGGGACCGGGAAGATTAAGGGGACCCGGAGAGAAGCCGAAGAATTGCACGGATCACAGAGCAGGGAGTCTGGAAACCTTTACCAGAAAGCACCCTGGTGTCTAGAGGAAGTGGGCAAACGACCAGAAGGTAATAGGGGTAGCAGAGACCTCGCCAGCTGAGGCGAGGGCAGGGTGACGGTCGTCCAGCGTAAGGGCAACAGGCGGCGCCCAGCGCCCCTTGGCCCGGGCTTAGACAGACTCCGGCGGCTGGAAGTAGGGGTGCTTATAGTAGCTCATGCTTTTCTTCCCAGCTGCTCCGCAGTTGGAATAGGAGCCGTATTCCGAGAGTAGCTACTGGGTCAGATGGCCGCTGAGAGCTACAGGGCCGAGGGTGCCAGCTCAACGCGACAAAACTGACGGGCCTGTCGTGGGGCGTCGGGACCTGGAAGGGTCCACATCTGGGGCCGCCTCAGAATCCGACAGAATGTCAGTGGCACGTGGGGTTTGGAGCGGACAGACTGTTTGGGGTGGCAAAGTGGGTCTCTCCGGAACAGAAGATGTGCCCAACGGTGGTGGACAGAATGTCCCCAGCTGACTGGCATGTCCATCTATCCGGCAGCGCCTGCCCAGCTGCGGCTTGTGCGATAGAGTCGGTCCAGGGGGTCCCCTGAAATTCCAGCTCCCAGTTTGCAAACTTGGTTCTTTCTGCCCCTCCTGCCTGTTGGACCCGGAGGGAGCAGGGAGAGAAAAAGATGAAGCGTGGCCTTGGGGCAGGGCGCCTCTTCGAGACAACCCCGCTCTAGCTCAAACAGATCAGGGCTTCCATAGACTTCCACAATCCAAATTTGAGGGGAAAATCAAGACCAACAAAGGAAAGAATAAGCCATAGGTGCATCGGCAGCAGGTCGGTGAACACCCTTCCACCCACAGGCCCCCGACAGGTCCCTCACAAACTCAGAGTCAACTGTTAGCCTTCCCCCGACCCCAACCCTATTTCCAATAGAGCCGACCAGATGCCCTCACACTCCTAGTCTGGTTGTTAGCCCACTCAAGGCTCCTTGACCGACAAAAACCCTCCAGACAAGAAAATGGCAGCCCTTTCATAAAGCAAATCCTGCCTTCCTGAGAGAAGGAGAGAGGGAAAAGGAGGCAGATGAAACCCACTCTGTCGTCCCACATGATGCCTGTACCATCCAGGAAAGGGTTCAATTGCCCCGTTTGCTTTTTTCTGACCGAGGGAGAGCCCTGACTCCTCTGGGCCAATAAAATGACCACCTTCCCTGACCTCCAACTCTAACTAGAGCCCAGTTAAGGAGAACTCCGAATCTATACACGTGAACGAGACAAGTCAGCTGGGGAGTGAGTTTTCAGGAGGACAAGTGCAAAGCACTGTTTAACAATGAGTAATCTTAAAAAGTCCACTTTCCTCATTCTCCACCCATAAGTAAATTGTAATTCTGACTTCTCACACTCCTGCCTCCACTCCTCAGTCCTGAAGTTTACTTAGGTACTGGCTAAGCCCTTGTCCTCATCTTTTGTTTTGTTTTTTGTTTTGTTTCGTTTTGTTTTTGTTTTTTGAGACAGGGTTTCTCTGTGTAACAGCTCTGGCTGTCCTGGATCTCGCCCTTGTCCTCATCTTTTATTTGTCCCTTGCTTTGCTTTACAAATATAGAATAATGCCTCAACTACCCACATCACGTTCTCATGTACATTTTTAGGGGCTGGTGTTCCCATTGCTTTGAAAAAAAAATCAGTGAAACTATGCAGGAAATTAAGGACTCCACGTCAGGGAAGAAATAAAGAAGGCATTACAGTTGGTTCTTTGAAAACCCAAAGTTTGTCTTTCATCAAAAAGACAAAAAAAAGAGAGAGAGGGAGAGAAAGAGAGAGCATTATAACATAGATGACTGAAAAAAAAAAAACAGAACTTTCTTCCACTTTTGCATGAAACCACGCAGCTGAGAGCGTGACTGATCAGTCACTCTTAGGGAGGATGTAACGGGCCTAGAGAAGTCAGAGAACAGAACTGAAGTACAACTTAGTGGGAGAGTATTTGCATAGCATACCCAAAGTTCTGGATTCCAAAGAAAGAGAAAGAGGGAGAGAGAGAGAGGATAGTTGGCAAAATGGGGGACCAGGAGGGCTTCTGGGAAAGAGCCACCAACAGTTTAGGTGAAACAGGATGAAAATCTACAACACAATGAAAGACCCAAATGAGCAGAGGATTTGCCTACTGAAATCCTGAAACTGGAGATGTTGGGGGTGGGGGCTTTTAGAACCGGAGAATCACAAGCTTTGGATAAATAGGAAAATGTGCTCTAGTAGAGTGGCCAGCTAACTTGCAGAGTTCATTTTCAGAGAAGCAGTAGGTGGGAAGTAGAAATGGGATCTTGGGGGCTTTGGAGGACCAGCGCTCGTCAGACACTCGTGTAGTGTGGAGAGCGAGACAAGAAGGAAAGCAGAACGAGGTTCAAACCTCCTGGCTCTGTGCAACCAAGGACAGTTTCCTGCCTTCTTGGAGATAAGCAGGGATGGACATTCCTGCTACTCAGGGGCCTGCGAGCGTTAAATGAAACATATCAATTATGTACAGAGGAAAGCTCTTTGTAAATGGAAAGACACTGGAAGGAACCTTACTGCTATTATTCGGCTCAAACTGCAATCTCCATGACCATGGAATCTTTCTTCAGGAGGCGGGGTCCTTCCTCTGCCTTGGAGTAGCCTGATCATAGCCTTGATTCAGCCACAGCCAGGTTCTTAAGGACAGATGGAACATCTTCCCTGGAGTTCTTGTGTCAGCCATCACTCCTGTCCCTCACTGGGAAGATGAGGAGTTCCCCTTATGTCTTACCTCTTTACCAAATAGCCTGATCTGAACTCTGCCTGTCTGCTGCTCAAGAATGTCAGTGAGAGCCAAGGATCCAAGTCCAGGAAGGAGGGCAGGATGAAAGGGCTGAAGCTGAACTCAGTGAGTGAGGGACGGGAACCATCAGATCTTTTCTTCCCCATTCATTTTAACTGACGCCTGCTACAGTATGGGAGAGAGAGATGACAGCTGGCCCAAGGGGACCTATTAGGTCCTGAGCTTTAGAGGGCCTACAGTGTGCACAGTCACTGACAATGACCTCTGCGAGTGACAGGGAGGAAAAGTAGAAGATGGACGTGAAAAGAGGGCGATGGGAAGAGATGGAAATGATTTGCAAGCCTCCCTCCACCTTTCCTTCCCCATCTTCCTTCTTCAAGACCATCTTTAATTTTTTTGTTTGTTTGTAACAGGGTCTCCTTATGTAGCTCAGGCTGGCCTTGAACTGGAAACTTCCTGCCTCAGCCTCCCTGCTGTTGCCAGGGATGGTCTCAACCTTCCTTATAAATCTCCGTTTCTCCTTTCCTAGCTCTCCCCAGCCCGATACGTTCTAGTCCCCACTGCAAAGAAAGGTCACAAAGATGCTACTCTTGTATGTCACTTGCTACCGACAAGCCTTAAACTAGCGGCACAGTGCTCAGCAAGGCTTCTTGGCGGGGAGCTGGGAAGACCGTACAGGTGCAGGAGAGTGACAGCCTGCAGCCTGCCTGCCCTATGTGATGATGTCACCTGAAGGCTGGGGCCGGAAATATGCCTATGCTTTCTGAGTCTTTAAATTAAGCTGGAGGGCCCTGGGGTGTGCCTCCCCGGTAGTCCGGTGGTGGAAAAGTGTTTGCCTAGCATGTACCAGGGGCCTGGTTCATTCCTGAGCACAGGAAAATCACATAAAATCAAGCTAGAGATCTCAGGGAAATTTCATATTAGTTGCTACCATTTCACATCCTGCCTCTATTTTCCTACGTGGCCTCCTTATATAGCCCATGCTGAATTTGAGCTCTAGATCTTCCTGCCTCAGCCTTCTGAGGGCTGGGATTACAGGCGTATGTGACCACACCCTAAATTTAGGATTTTTTTTTTTTCACAAAAAGCCAAGAACACTCTAGCCTTGACCGTATTAAATTTGAACCAGCACTTGTCTCTCATCATGGACCTCCTCAATCTAAGCCCTTTTTTCTGCTTGTCCCTCATGTCCCACATTAAACCTTTGATCAAATGAGGCTCTGTGTTACCCTTTAAACACTGCCAACAGTTCTGGGTTATTTAGAAGGCCCTGTCCCTTCTCCACAACTACCATATCAGACAAGTACCTATATTCTCTGAGCCCCAACACTTGATAGCTCTTTATATGGGTCCTCATATCTGATCTCCCACAACCTAAGGGTTAGATCCATGGACTCTGTTCTCCTATCATATGTTCTGTTTGTATTCCTAGGCTGTAAGCAAGCTAAAGTTTGTGGAAGGAAGCAGGGATGGCCCCTGAGAAGCATGCATGATTGCTTCTCTGATCTCCGATTCACCCCTTTGATAGCTTTAGCACATCAGCTCACTCCAGCCTCCACCTGAGGTGCTGAGTTTCCTCCTATGAGCAAAGAGGCATCTGTCCCCCTTTGCACACTGCAGTTCAGCAGACCAGAGTCTGGGTGCTGTGTATCCCAAGTGAGCAGAAGGCTATGTCCGTCCCAGGGATTCACTTCAGCCTTAGGCTTATGGGAGGGCACTATACTGGTTTAGGATCTTGGTGTTCACCTGTTTCTAGTTTACTATTTGCTGCGCAGAGCCCTAGAGCACAGTCCCAGCTCTGCTTCTCTCCCTCTTCATTTACTCCCTGCAAGATGAGGATTTCCCCCGTTCCTTCCATGCTGTTCCTCCTGCTCAGGCGTTGTTATTTCAGTTCATCTTGGGTTCTCCCAGTACCCATGTTCTCCTCCTCTGGCTTTTGGACTGTAAGTGGGTCCCATGGTAGTTGCCCTCTTACCATGCGCTTGTGTCCCTTGGGAACCATAGTGGCCTATGATCTTGTCTTTGCCTTAATGTCTCCTGAATATTTTGTGGTTGCTGGTCCATTACAGACTTACCGTACTTTGGAATCAAAACATACCTGCGCTTCTGTCTTCCCTACACCTGGGCTAGCCACCATGATGCCAGTGAAGTCTGGACCTTGCATCTCCAGCAAAGTGTGTCAAAAAGAATAAGAGTGGACAGACAAACCCCCTCGGAGCTAGATTCGTTACCATAGTTATCTTTTGGCTGTGTTTGGCCCTGCCAGCACCAACCAGCTTCCACACTACTGCGTATCCCTCCCTAGCCACTGAATTAGATGAAGTCCCTGGCCCGTGGCCCAACTCCCCAGCTTCCTGACCTCTAGCAGTTTGGGGGAGCTTAATCCTCAGTCAGCCTGTCTCCAACTCAGATAACAAGTTGGCGCCCCCAGCCTTCGCCTGAGCGGCCCACCCGGACATGAGGCTGCCTGCCTGAGTTCTGTGCCCTCCCTCTCATCTCTTCATGGCCCGGCTTTTGTGTGCACTGCACTCTGCAATGTCAGAGTCCTTCCCAGCCCCCACTCTGCAGTCAGGAACTCAGTCAAGACTCCGGAGGAGGCTTCATTCTGTCCTCACCAGCCCATGATGACTGGGGCTCCCTGCTTGCATCCCTTAGCCCATTTTACTGGTTCTTTATTCTGTGCATTCCAAGTTCAGGACTGAATGCTGCATCCCTCACTGGTATGCAGTGTCTTCACCAGTATTCACAAGATGACTTCTTCTTTGAGACACAGAGTCTGGGGAGGCGAACCACCCAAGCAAGGGTGAGTTTTCAGTCTCCATTCTAGCTCAGTGGCTCATTTAGTGCTCAGCTCCTAGAAAGAGCTAGAAAAATATTCTGAATTTTATTTTTATATAAGCTATATGTTACTTGAACCTTATAACAATACTGGCCAGTTGTGGTGGTGCCTGCCAGTAGGCAAATGCTAAAAGGATAAGACAGGAGGATCGTGTGACAGGAGGCAGCCCAGGCTATACTTTGGAGCTAGGGATGTAGGTCAGTTGGTAGAGTGCTTGGCTAAAGATGAATGAAGCCCTAGGTTCAATTCCCAGGATCACATAAACTCTGTGTGGTGGTGGCGCACACCCACTTAGAGGGTGGAAGCAGCAGGACCACCAGAAGTTCAAGGCCCTCGGCAGCTACAATTGAGCCCAAGGCCATCCTGAGCTGCTGAGACTCTATCTCAAAAACCAGATATGCCTGGCGGTGGTGGCACACGCCACCTTTAATCCCAGCACTCGGGAGGCAGAGCCAGGAGGATCTCTGTGAGTTCGAGGCCAGCCTGGTCTACAAAGTGAGTTCCAGGAAAGGCACAAAGCTACACAGAGAAACCCTGTCTCGAAAAACCAAAACAAACAAAAAAACCTAGATAGATAGACAGACAGATAGATAGAAAATCTAATAATGAAGGAAGTCATGGGCACACACCTGTAATCCTAGCACCTGGTAGGAAGATCACAAGTTTGAGACTAACCTGTGCTATATTAGCAATATACCATCTGAAGGGGAAAGGAAAAAAAAAAAAAAAAAAAAAAAAGGCAGGCAGAGAAGGGATTATTAATTCCCTCTTAGAGATGATGAAATACCTTGCCAAGAATATATAGTTAGTAAGTTGGGGGTTACCAGGACATCTTTTGACTCCAAACCTAATTCCTTTGGCCTATAACAGATTACCACCCTACCTGATCCCTAGCTCCGGCATTCTCAAGCCTTCTTCTTACACAGCCGAGCAGCCTCTCTCCAATAGCCACTAAATGAAGACCATTATTCCCTGGTCCCCTTGGCCTCCTCCTCCCCCACACAGAGTTCTGAACTCCTGGGACTGAGAGAGCTGAGGTTCAGAGGGGCCAGGGAGGGGAAGGGAGGGGGGAGGGGAATGGCTAGCTCCAAAACAGCCCAGGCAGCTGTCCCTGTCAGAGAGAGAGGAGACTGTGTGACGGTGTGTGTCTGCCTGCCTGAATGTGGGAGAGCATGTGTGGGAGAGCGCGTGTTTTTGTGCCTCCAGCTTCAAGTCCAAGGGCTCATTGTGTCTAAGTCGGGGCCGTGTGTGTCTGCACATGTGTCTGCCTGTCTCTGAGAACACACAGCTTGAACTCAGCCCTGTCTTTTGCTCTGGCTGCTAGCCTCTTCCCTGGCCTCCTACTGAAATAGAGGATGAAATCAAGACCCAGGTATGGAATGCCAGGGGAAGGGAAGCTTGGAAAACGAGGAGTCTCCCACAACAGACTGGGAGGATGAGCGGCAACAGAGAGACGTAGCTTTTCCTTCCTACAGGCAAACCCCGCTGTCCCTTTCGCCCAGTTCTACGCTGCTTCTGTGGCTCCTGGAAAAGTCAGCCGCATGGTTTGAATTTCAAGGTCATCTTGAATCTAAAAGAAGGGCAGGCTGCAGAGAACCTCAATTTCCAGCTCTAAGTTCGTCCCACATCTCTCCAGAAATTTGTGAGGAAGCGCTGGTCAGGCTGTCTCAGGTCCCCGCAAGGCCATCGCCACCCCAGTGGAGAGCTGTCAGGCCTAACTTCTTCAATTCCAGGCCTCCAGCTCCCACCCTGAGACCTGGAAAGGGGGGTAAACGGAGCACACCTGTTCCTCTGGCCTGGCTTCTCCCCTTCCCACCTGGGCTTCTCTGTAGTCTTGTTCGCCTCCCTAACCCCAGCAAAAAGTCCAAGCTCACAACCCTTATGCCAGCAGAAGAGCAAGGCTTGTTTTCACCCTCCGCTTTGACCTCTGTCCTACTGTCAACCTGGTTTGAGGTGGGGCACAGCTGTGCTCTCAGAGCTGCCTGGAGGGGACATTACCATGTACAAACACAGGCCATTGTCCATCTGCACACCCTTGAGAAAGGCTCTTAATAAATTCAGACCAGACAAGTGATGCTCATCTCAATCTGGGCTAATCCACCACATTAATGCCTCCCCATGTAGCCTGCACTATGTCCCTGATGATGGGGAGAAGGTGTTAGAGACAGAGACACCCCCACCCACCCACAGACACACACCTAGCTCTTGCCCTCTATTCTGGTTTCTGTTTTCTGCCCAAGAGGAGTCAAGAGAGCCAGTACTGTCCCGTTTCTTTCCTCCCATAAGAGGTCTTAGGAGAACTGACCAGAAGGAGGACTCTGCAAGGGAACCCTCCATAGTGACCCATGCAGGCTCCTTGACAAGATCAGGCTAGGTTTGGGATAGGAATACTAGCAGGAAGTATGTGAGTGCGTGCGTGCGTGCGTGCATGCGTGCGTGCATGCATGCATGCGTGTGTGAGTGGTGTGTTTTGGGGTATGAGTCTAAAGGAATCTATACATACTATCTGGAATGGTGTGAGAGAGGCCAGGCATGAGATGGAGGGATGACTACCACGAGGTAAGATGTTTTAGACAAGCAGAGGAACAGAAGGGGCCTAAGTGCCCTGTGATTTTCTTTTCTTCTTTTAACTTTCAGATTTTTATTTATTGTTTTTTATTTTTACTTTGTGTGACTGTCTTACATGCATGGAGACAAGACAAGGGTACCAGATCCCCTGGAACTGGAGTTACGGATGGTGGTGAGCTACCATATGGGTGCTGGGATTCGAACCCAGATCCTATGGGAGAACAGATGCTTTAAGCCACCTCTCTAACCCCACCCTGTGTTTTCCAAACTTTGTTTTGACATGGAACCATTTATTCAAACAAAATCCTTGCAGAAGTATTAGTAACCCAAACAAGCAGAACTGCCCTACTGCTGAAGCCGACTCACGCTGGAGTGCTGGTGAAATTCCTGCTGGGGCCTGCAGGGGGCTCCACGGAACACAATTTGAAAAGCCTCTTTAGGAGCCCACAGATCTACTTCAGGTCCTCGTACAATTTATAAGCTCAGTGACTTAGTTGAGTCACTTTGGTTTCTAGGTTCCACCTATGAATTGGGTGAGCCAGGTTGATCATCCTTAATCTTAATGTCAGTGTCTGAGACCTGGAATTCTCTGAATTCCAAGTTTGGGGTACATTTCCAGTTTCAGGGTTTGGGGTTTTGTTTGTTTGGTTTTTTTGTTTGTTTGTTTGTTTGATTGGGTTTTGTTGTTGTTTTTATTTTTTTTATTTTTTATTTTTTTTGTTTTTCGAAACAGGGTTTCTCTGTGTAGCTTTGTGCCTTTTCCTGGAACTCACTTGGTAGCCCAGGCTGGCCTCAAACTCACAGAGATCCGCCTGGCTCTGCCTCCCGAGTGCTGGGATTAAAGGCATGCGCCACCACCGCCCGGCTGTTTTTATTTTTTTGAGACAGGATTTCTCTGTGTAGCTTTGGAACCTGTCCTGGGACTGGCTCCGTAGACCAGGCTGGCCGCAAACTGACCTCAAACTCACAGAGATCTGCCTGCCTCTGCCTCCTGAGTGCTGGCACTAAAGGCGTGGGCAACCACCACCCGGCTCTCAGGTTTATTTTTTAATTATTTTATTTTATGCATATGGATATTTTATCTGCATGTGTGCCTGCACACCAGGAGAGGGCATCAGATCCCATGGGACTACAGTTATAGATGGTTGTGAGCCACCATGTGGGTTCCTGGGAATTGAACTCCGGCCCTCTAGAAGAGCAAGCAACCAATGCTCTCAATTAGTGAGCCATTTCCCTGGCCTGCAGTTTCAGAGCTTTTGGAATAGAGATGCTCTACTGGAAATCTAAAGAGATATTCTTTGTGTACATGTTTGTGTGTATGAAGGTGCACATGCACAAATGTGTGAAGGCAGAGATCAGCATCTGTCTCTTCCCTCATCATTCTGCTTCTCGTGGAGTCTATCCTTGAACTCAGAGGTGGCAAGTCAGCCTGACTGCCTGGCAAGCAGACTGCTGGGTCCTCTTGTTTCTACCTCCCTGGGGCTGGGGTTACAGGGTGATGTTATGTGGGTGCTAAAAAATCAAACGTAGGTCCTCATGTTTGCACAACAGGCAGTTCCCCAACTGAATCGCCCCTTGTTTTTTGAGACAGGGTCTCATGTAGCCAAGGTTGGTCTTAAAATCCAGAGCCTCTACCTTCTGGGTGCTGAAATCATAGATCTACATTACCACACCTGCCTCTAAACAAATATCACATTTAAAAAAAATAATAAAACTATTTTTTAAAACAAGGGGAAAAAACTGTAAAGTGGGTGGTGGTGGTATATGTCTTTAATCCAGCACTCAGGAGGCACAGGTAGGCAGATCTCTGTAAGTTCAAGACCAGCCTAGTCTATAGAGGGAGTTTCAGGACAGCCAGGGCTACACAGAGAAACCCTGTCTCGAAACTCCCCCCCACCAAAATAAATAAATAGTAAATAAATAAATAAAACTGAAATTTAGCTAGGCATGGTAACACAGGCCTGTAATTCCAGCATTCAAGGGTAGAGAGGGAGGACGATCACAGATTAAGTCTAGCCTGAGCTACATGAGATCCTGCCTCAAACAAATAAAATGGAACGGCTGTGACACTAGACATGGGTCCAACAGTTAGGAATCTGTAGTGCACATGTGTGCATAAAACCTCTCAGAGCACACCCTCTCCTCATTGGGCTTCTCTTGCTCAGCTCTATTTTTGTTTGTTTGTTTGTTTGTTTGTTTGTTTTTGTTTTTCGAGACAGGGTTTCTCTGTGTAGTTTTGCGCCTTTCCTGGAACTCACTTTGTAGACCAGGCTGGCCTTCGAACTCACAGAAATCCGCCTGGCTCTGCCTCCTGAGTGCTGGGATTAAAGGCGTGCACCAACACCGCCCGACTCAGCTCTATTTTTTAAAAAGGATTTATTTTCAGTGTATGGGCATCTTCCTTGCATGTATGTCTGTGCACCCAAGTGCCTAGTCCCTGGGGGAGACGGAAGGCTTTGGATCCACTGGAAGTGAATTGTAGATAGCTGTGAGCTGCTAGCCATGTGGGTGCTGGGAATCGGAAGTGGTGTCCTCTGGAAGAGCAGCCAGTGCTTTTAACCTCCCCCCCCCTCCCCGAGCCATCTCTTCGCATGCTATTCTAGAGTACACCGTTCGGGCTAGCTTTGTGTCCGTGGGTGAGAAAAGAGGCAAGAATGTTGTGGGGGAGACCCTATCAGGAGCCTGATAACCCATGGTTTTGTTGTTTTGTTTGTTTGAGGCAGGGGCTTGCTATGTGCTCTTGGCTGACCTGGTGCTCACAGTGTAGGGTAGGCTAGGCTCAAACGCATGGGCGATCTTCCTGCTTCTGCTTCTTGAGCACTAGGATCACAGGCATGCACCACCCCGTCTGGACGGCCCTAAGTCCCCGGTTTTTACCTCTGTTAACTTTGCCTGTGTCTTCTCTTTCCTCTAGAGCCCACCCTCCATGGAGTTCGGGCTGCTCAGCGAGGCCGAGGCTCGGAGCCCTGCGCTGTCTCTGTCAGATGCAGGCACTCCACACCCTCCTCTCCCGGAACATGGCTGCAAAGGCCAGGAGCACAGTGGTGAGCGCGCCCCTTCTGGGGGTGGAGGAGAAAACAGTTTAGCCTTGATGGGCGTGTGGGATCCAGAGTGGCAATCTGGGTGGAAGCCAGCCAGGGCTTGAGGAATTCCTTGAGGTCCCAGAGCCAAGAGAATCCGCACAGGCCCTCCCGCCGCCCCCCATGACCTGCTTCCTTCTGCCCCTCAGACTCGGAGAAGGCCTCGGCCTCACTGCCGGGGGGTTCCCCCGAGGACGGCTCTCTGAAGAAGAAGCAGCGGCGGCAGCGCACGCACTTCACCAGCCAGCAACTGCAGGAGCTGGAGGCCACCTTCCAGAGGAATCGCTACCCCGACATGAGCACGCGCGAAGAGATCGCGGTGTGGACCAACCTCACCGAGGCCCGCGTGCGGGTATGGCTCCGCTTGATCCGCAGCCCTCACCTGCAAGCACCTCGCTCTCGAGGGGGCCCCCCAAGTAGCTGGTGGCTCCTGCGGTGCGGGCCCCACGTCGGCTCCAGTTCCCGCCCGGGGATCCCCACCTTCCAGCAGCCTTGCCCGACCCTCCCTGTCAAGCGATTCCTCGCCCGGCCCAGGACCAGGGCTCACCTCCTTATCTTGATCCCGAGCTGTTCTCCCCTGACCCTGCGTTCGCTGCCTTCTCTTCTCGGCCCCCCTGGCTCAGTGCGCTCCTCCCTTCTAGCTTGCATCCACCTCTGATCTTCCCTGCCCGGGCTCGATCATACTCTGGGTGGTCCACTCCCCAGCCGCCCGTGTCCTGACAACCTTTCTCCGATGCCCGCAGGTGTGGTTCAAAAACAGACGCGCCAAGTGGCGGAAGCGGGAGCGCAGCCAGCAGGCGGAGCTGTGCAAGGGTGGCTTCGCAGCCCCGCTCGGGGGCCTGGTGCCGCCTACGAGGAGGTGTACCCCGGCTACTCGTATGGCAACTGGCCGCCCAAAGCGCTCGCCCGCCGCTCGCCGCCAAGACCTTCCCGTTCGCCTTCAACTCGGTCAACGTGGGGCCTCTGGCTTCGCAGCCGGTATTCTCACCACCCAGCTCCATCGCCGCCTCCATGGTGCCCTCGGCCGCCGCTGCTCCGGGCACCGTACCAGGTCCCGGAGCCTTGCAGGGCCTGGGCGGGGCACCCCCGGGCTGGCTCCAGCCGCCGTGTCCTCCGGGGCAGTGTCCTGCCCTTACGCCTCGGCAGCCGCAGCCGCCGCTGCAGCCGCCTCCTCCCCTATGTATACCGGGACCCGTGTAACTCGAGCCTGGCTAGCCTGCGGCTCAAAGCCAAACAGCACGCCTCTTTCAGCTACCCCGCCGTGCCCGGGCCGCCTCCGGCCGCCAACCTCAGCCCTTGCCAGTACGCCGTGGAACGGCCAGTGTGAGCCGCAGGTCTGTGGATCATCCCCGAGGGCGGGGCAGGAATTCACAGCCTCCCCGGACAAGGGTCGCCTAGACTGGCTTGCCCTCGTCCCAAGGTCTGAAAGGGGTGCTTGGGCACCCGGGGAGGGGCGGCAGGCTCCGAAGGGGGCCTTTCCCTTCACCGCCCCGAGGGGTGGTCTGGCCCCTAAACGGAGACCGCGCCCCTGGGACTAAGGCCAGGAATAGGGACCAGCTCCCCCAGGGCCAATTCACCCTTGGCCCATCCCGCCTTCTCCAGACTTCCCCTATCCCGTTTTCAAAGATCACTGAAATAAACGTGCGCGGACTGTCAAAGGCCTGATGATTCAGACTCGCGGTTGAGCCCTCCTTCCTCCCATCCTTCCCATTGTCCAAGCGGACAGCTGGATGTACAGGAACGGAGTGAGCCTCCGGGCTTGGGAGGCTTCAGTCTCACTCCTTTCCTCCAGGATGGGGAAGCAGGGATTCCTGGAGTCAAGGAAAGTGAAGCTTGGTGAGACCAGCTAGTTGACAGGGATCGTCCTATGCTGGTGCTGCGACGCCACCTCGTGGTCTCAGGGAGGACAGCTGGCAGGTCTGGTCTCTACCGCTTAACTTTCAGGAATCTATTTTGCAATTTAGGAAGCCTATGATTTTAGCACTTGTTTCTCACTGTTCCTTTCAGAGGCGTGGACCTCTCACAGCAATAAAATTCTAGTCTGTAACAGACATTTATTCAGCGCCTACCAGGCCTAGGATTCTTCTTGAGTGTTTGTGTGTGCCTCTGTCTTCCCACACACCCTCAGGCTTCCCACTTGCAGATCTCTGTCAGCAGCCTTCACAGAATCCACTTTTCCCCTCCAAGTCCACAAACTCTCAAAATGATGTTGACCTCTTTAATTTAAAAAATAGAGCAAGAAGAGAAAGATTTCTAAATATAAATATAAATAACTCAATTTTAAGGACCTCAGTCCTATCCATCCCTTCCTAGGGTTTGGTTGGCCTTCACATTTAAGGCAGAAAGATCAAAGCACACCCTATTCCAAGGATGACATTTCTTGGTTGTCATAGCTTCCTGCCACTCGGGGGTATATGTCCCATGGGGGAAAACATACAAGGAAGGTACCCTAATCATTCTCACACCTAACCCTTAGTGCCATGGAGGAAAGCCTGAGGCTCCGTCTTTCTTTCCACCTCTCATTGGCTCTTGGGTTTAACTTTGCTCTTGGGCCTGAGGTAGGCTTTGTGGAAGAAGTGAGCAAATAGGATGAAATAGGTCCCATACAACATAAAGGACCAGAAGAAGTGTTCCATTGTTGTGTGGCATCCTTTTTCCTGCCTCCAGATGTAATTCAAGATGCCAAAGATGGCTCCCATCACCATCTGCAGGATCTGCAAGCTGGTGATGACCATGGGAAGCATGCTGGGTTGTTTCACTTTGGCAGCCTTCAGGGTGTAGTAGGTGTACATGATGGAATGGACACCCAGGTTCATGGTCATGAACCAGCCACCTGAAGGCACTCTGTCCTTGTAGCCAAAGCTCGTGTACAGTAGCACTGTGCTGTGGTGATACCAGTGCACAAAGATGAGTGGACGCTTACGCAGGATGATGAAGGCCGTGTCTCCTGAGAGATGAGGAGTCACAGCTGGCATACCACCCAGTGCTAGGACCGCCCACTGCCCTGGGTGTGGGGACGCAGCAGGAATTCTCAGGGTGGGGAAGAGGGAGAAATAGGTTGTTAGGACCTAGGGGTAGGGAAGGGACTCTCCATATGATGGGTAAGGGGAGGGCTCTGAGGAGGATACAAGTCCCTGGGCACCAGAGACAAAGCCTCGACACTCACCGAGTTCAACAATCTTGCTGAGGACAAAGAGACAGGACCAGAATTTGACTATGGTGTCGTCGGTGTAGCTGGTGAAGCAGACGGTCTGCTGGAAGCCCCGAGTGAATAGCAGTATTCCCATATACTTCCACATCCTCACTGTACCCAGGATACTGAAGTCAGACAGAGCACAAAGGTCTAAGCGCCCGCTCCCCTGCATGAACCCACCCCCACCTCATTCTCATCTGGACAGCGCTCTAAGCTCCAGCACCTCCTTACCCTTCCAAGGGGGTGGTTCCAGCTTTTGAGATCCTGGGGCCAATCTGATATTCTAACAATTGTTCTCCAGGAGATAAGGGTTGAGAAAAGGCCAATCGGTGTGGGGGAGGGGGGAAACTTAAAGTCAAGAATGGGGTTCTTGAGATGGGGTGAGAGTCAGAAGATATGAGCGGTGATATAGGGAAGACTATGAGCAGGAGGGGCTGGGGAAGTGGCTGACGGTCTTTGACGAGGAATTTAGGGACTAAGATATTTAAGGCTAGGGAAATTTGTTAATGTGTCGATTTCATGAGCACAAGAGGAATGGGGTAGAGGCTCGCATCTGTATTCCCAGAATTCAGGAGGCTGGGGCAAGAAGGTCACAGTGAATTTGAGGCCAGCCTGGGTTCCGTGGTGGCAATTAGAGCAGTCTGGGACACAGCTTGAGAAGCTGTCTTTAAAAGGAAGCATTTTTAGGCCAGGTGTGGTGGCATATGCCTTTAATCCCAGGACTCGGGAGGCAGAGCCAGGCGGATCTCTGTGAGTTCGAGGCCAGCCTGGTCTACAGAGTGAGATCCAGGACAGGCTCCAAAACTACACAGAAAAACCCTGTCTTAAGCTCCCCCCGCCCAAAAAAAAAGCATTTTTAAAAGGTATAGGCCAAGTGGTAGTGGCACATGTCTTTAATCCCAGCACTCGGGAGGCAGAGGCAAGTGGGTTGATGTGAGTTCAAGGCCAGTCTGATCTACAGAGCTAGTTCTAGGATAGACAAGGCTATTATACAATGAAACCCTATCTCAAAAAACACAAATAAGTAAATAAATAAATAAATAAATAAATAAATAAGTGTAGGACAGAACAGAGACTGCCATCTTGAGCTCAAGAAAAGAGAAAAACAAGGTAATATGGAAAAGTCAATGCAGCTGAGGACTTTAGAGAGCCTTAGGTTAAGATAAAACGAGGTGTCAGAACTAAAGAACAGACAGGGAATAGGTGGAGGAGAACCTTACCTGAATATTGCCAGACAGGAGGACCAGAGGATGAGAGGCCCCTGCAAGCGGAAGCCCTTCCGCGCTCTCATGTAGTTCTGGCCCACAATGATGAGCAACAGATAGATGAGAACTATGAGGAACGAACTTCCCCTGGAGGGCAGAAAGCAGAGGGGAGGGATTCACAGGTGGGCACTGCTTAGAGCAAAGCCCACTCATCTCCCCAGGTAGACTGGAGGTCCGCCTGTGTGACATTTTGGCTTCCTTATTTGTATGGGGAAGCGGGGTGGGTGATACTTTAGCAGTATTCACACATCTGAAGTACCTAGCACAGGGCAGGAGCCATCCATATGCAAGGTCTCTGTAAGGATTACTTTCTCAGTGAAGTTGGGGCAGACGACAATTTTGTCAGCGGGTCAGCCCGTCTGCCCGCAGCCAATAACTGCACCATCCAGGCTGTGATGTAAGGAGAGTGTAGCAGCATCTGCCTGTTGGGCTCAGGGCGAGTTGATTGAACAACAAAATCAGCCCACAGAACGTGTCTGGGGCGCTTTAAGGATAAGACAGAGAGCTTTGGGAAAGTAAAGGGTTCCCAACTTCAGAGCAGCGAAGATGGGACATTTGGGAAACATAATTGTGTAGCAAAGACTGACCCCAGGCACCTGCGAAGGCGGGTCCTCTCTCTCTCTCTCTCTCTCTCTCTCTGAGATCACCTAACAGCGCTTCATTCAGGTCAATCTCATTCCTCAGCTGTAGTTACCATTTTTCCCCTTTGTTTTTGTCTCTTCCCACACCCCTCTCCCCATCTTCTCCCTTCTGGATCCTTTCTTCCAGCTCTAATCTCTTTGAAATGTACTTTGAAGAACGGAGCGGGACGGGGGTGGGGGCGGTTGGAGCCACTACCCGGCGGCAGCGTTGGAAACTTTACAGGCTTTCACTCCCCGTCTCCACTCCCTCAAAGCAGTTGGTGCTTCCCCCTCACCAGGTCTCACCAGTACTCCTCCAAAAAGGGCCTTAAGTCCCGGGACATCTCGAAGTTATAGGGTTGGATCAGCTCCGCTTTGAAACCACGTGAGAAATTCAAGGCTGTGGCCATTTCGCTTCAGCAGAGGACGAGGTTCAGAGCTTGGGGTGAGGGCTGGGCGAGAGCCGAAGATGGAGTGGATTTCAGGACCAGACGAAGAAAAGCAGGACAGAAAGGACTTGTGCGCATAGAAGAAAGGACCCCGGAGCCTGCACGTGCGCTGCTGACCAGCCCGCTCGCGCTGCGGTGGCCGCGGCTGGCCGTATATATCGCCAATTACCAAATTGGGGACCCAGGCTGTGCAAGGCCAGCTCCCGCCCTCAGCAGTTATCCAATCTTAGCCAAGAGTCATCTCTGTCCCGCCCCTGTGCCCCATCAGCATCCTCCTCTCTGACTGATCCTCCTCAAGGGCACCTCCCCATGAAACAAGCACGCCCCAAACCCAATATTAGTCCCTCACTCCTCCCAGTTCCTTTTTTTTTTTTTTTAATTCCGTCAGCAGCTCCAAGTTGGCTCATAAACACCCCCTGCCCCAATCCTTGATTTCACTGAATACCCAGGCAGACCAGTCCTCCTCTGGCACAGCCAGCTGCAGCCTTTGCCTCATTTTGCTTCAATCTTCGCCTACTTGGCAGTGAAGAGAAAGTGGAGGTACTCTTGGCCCCTGGTGCCCCTTCCAGAGATGAGGGCGTCAATTCCCCTGTGAAACCCAGGCTGGAATAAGGAAGAGCAGGCTGGGCCATCAAGAAAGGCACTAGCCGCTTCTGTCTCCTAGCTTTGGATCTGTGCTTGTGGGAGGAGGAGGGAGACGACTTAATGAATTTTACTGTTGAGTTGTTGATGTTAACATTTGAGGAGGCGGCACTCAAGCTGTTACGGCTTCTTTATAGTTTCCTGAACTGTCCTCTCAGACGCCCAGTAAAAACTCTGGAGAGAAAAACGGGGTCACCCTCTGGAGAACCTCCCTAGGGTTTAAGAAAGCTGGTGATCCAGTGAACATCTTTCAGCCTGCCATTTCTTCTCCCAGTCTGAACTTGTCTAATGGAATCTACTCCTACACCGATGTATCTGGCCGCAGTGAACAAACTGCTTCGAAACTTGTAAGCCCTTATTGACTGTCTCTTGTTTCGCTCTTGGTTTTATGAAAGTGAAGGAAAACTAGAAGGCTTGAGAACAGTTTGGGAGGAGATGGGAATCTGCAAAACAAGTGCAAAGAAAAAGAAATGAGAACTGGGCTGATGGTGGCACTCGCCCTTAATCCCAGCACTTCAGAGGCAGGTGGATCTCTGTGAGTTCGAGACCAGCCTGGGCTACAGAGCAAGTTCCAGTAGAGCTAGGGTTATCACACAGAGAAACTCTGTCTTGAGATAGAGAGAGAGAGAGAGAGAGAGAGAGAGAGAGGAAATACTTAATCACTGAGATGGCTCAATGATCAAGAGCACTTGTGCAACCATTGAGGACCTGAATTCAGATCCTAACACCACATAACAAGCCAGTGTCCTCTTCTGCCTGCCTGTAACCCCAGGGCTGTGGGGGCAGAGATAAGAGGATGGCTGGGACTCACTGGCTGCCAGCCTAGCAGAAAATCACAATCTCTGCATTCATTCAGACTGTGCCTCAAAGGAGTAACTTCTATCACACACACACACACACACACACACACACACACACACACACACACGAAAAACAAAAGTTTTAATTTTTAAAAAATACTTAAGCTGGGCAATGGTGGTGCACACTTTTAATCCCAGCACTCAGGAGGCAGAGACAGGGGGATCTCCGAGTTCAGGCCAACCTGAAAAACCCTGTCTGGAAAAATCAATATATATTTATGTATTTTTAAAATTATTTTATTTTATTTCTACTGGTCTGGAGAGATGGCTCAGTGGTTAAAAGCACTGGCTGCTATTCCAGAGGACCCTGGTCCAGTTCCTAGCACCCACATGGCAGCTCCCAAGTGTCTGGGGATCTGGCACCCTCACACACACATACGTTCAGGCAAAACACCACATAAAAATAAATACATTTTTAATTAAAAAATATTTTATTTGCATTTATGTGTGTATGTCTGTGTTAAATGTATGCACAGGTGCCCTTTGAGGCCAGCTACAGTTCCTGGCAATAATGAACTCCCCAACACGGATGCTATTGAACACAGGTCCTCTAAAGCACTCTTAGCCACTGAGCCATCCCTAGAACCCCCAAAACAGTTAAAAATAAAACACTTAGGGCTGTCTTACAGAAGAAGGAAGTGGGGGGCTCTGCCTCTTCCATCTGAATGACTCAAATGTGCACCTCTCTGTCTCTGCATCCTACCACTTCTCACCTGGTCGCTGCAGCCGTCCACCACTGAGGTCACATTAGCTGGCTGTACTTCAGCCTCTCTTAATAACATACACTTCTTTCTTATTGTACTGAAATCAGAAAACTGTTCCCAAACCTGGCTGTTCACCAGGTTCATAAGCCCCTAACTTAGACATTTCCTTAGAGAACCTATGTCTGACCATCCAGAAGAGAGTTCCATCAAAACTCTGTCGGGTCCTGTTGCTTTCCTAGCCACAACCTTCAGTGAGCCTAATGGCTTCATAACCTGACTCTAAGAAATCTTCAGAAAGGACATGTTTGATGGGTGAATGAACAGCAGAAAAGAACAGGGGCTGGCAGGTGACTCAGAGGGTAAAAGGACTTGCTGCCCAGTCTGATGAATTTGGTTTCATCCCTGGGATCCACATTGTGGAAGGAGAGAAACAACATCTGTAAATTTTCTCTTGAGGTCAACATGCATACTATGGCATGGATGTTCCCACTCCATACACAAAAGAAATTAATTAATTAAAAAAAAAAAACCTTTAAGACAGTGTTACATCAACTACCCCTGGATGTCTTAGGAACTGCTATGTAGATGAGAATGGCCTTGAATTCACAGAGATCCACCTGCCTCCCAAGTGCTGCACTGCCGTGACTAGCTGTTGAAAAAATAAATAAATAAAAGTTTTAAAGACTAACAGTATTATTGAAGTTGGTTAAGAGCACTGGCTACTCTTCCAGAAGACCCAAGTTCAATTCCCAGCATCCACAAAGCAGCTCACAACCATCTATAACTCCAGTTCCAGGGTTTCGGATGTCCCTATCTGGCCTCAAGGGCATTGCACATATGAAAATACTTTTGCAGGCCAATAGTCAAAATCAGTCTCCTAACACCAGGCATGGAGTGTGACAGCTGGAACTCGAAGTCTGTAAACCTGGGTGACATTCTTTGTTCCTCCAGGATTAATGTTCCAAACTTATCTTTTTCTGTCACTGTATTTTGATGGTCCTCCTGAAAACCTCAGCATTTAGGAAGAAGTGATAGCGTGAGCAAGATAGCCAATTTGGGCTGTGGCTTAAGTAGTTTATATAATTTGTCACTGTGTTTGCTGATGCCGGGTCACTGCCTGCTGTGCCTACAAATTCTCGTCCAGCTTCTCTCCCATTTGCAACTGTCTATTGACATCTCCACCAGTATATTCCAGTAGCATTCTCAGATAAACCCATCCAAAAGAAGTTATGACTAGCTATGGTGGCGCACGCCTTTAATCCCTGCGCTATGGAGGCAGAAGCAGGCGGATCTCTCAGAGTTTGAAGCCAGCCTGGTCTATATAGTGAGCCCCAGTTCAATAAAACTCTGCTTTAAAAAAAAATTGCTATCTTCTTTAATTCTTCAAAAATAGTCTGATCTTTCCAGCCGCCAATCATCTAATCATCTCTCAGGTTAGATTTTTTTTTTTAATTCTTCCATGTGGCATGAAATACTAGCATGGTCAAGAGAATTCCTCTCTTCAGATTCTGTCTTCAGGAAACCTTGGAGAAAGGGATCATGTAACACCTCTTAGCCTCAGCTTTCCAGTCTGTAAAATGGAGATAATATCCTCCTTAGAAGGATGCTTATGGGGGGCTGGAGAGATGGCTCAGAGGTTAAGAGCACTGACTGCTTTTCCAGAGGTCCTGAGTTCAATTCCCAGCAACCACATGGTGACTCACAACCATCTACAATGAGATCTGGTTCCCCTGCAGGCATACATGCAGTCAGAACACTGCATACACAATAAATAGATAAATCTGGCCTGCAGGCAGAACACTGTATACATAATAAATAAATAGATAGATAGATAGATAGACTTTAAAAAAAAAGAAGTATGTTTATGAAGATTGTGTGAAACCGTATATTAGAGAGCATCACACAGTTGGAGTGGCAAGTGTGCTTATGATCCCAGACTTGGAAAGAAAAGGTGGGAGGATTATTTCAAATTTGAGGCCAGCCTGAGATACATAATGAGTTTCAGATAAGCTTGGACTATAGAAAGAGATACCACCTAAAAAGCCAAAACCAAACCAAACAAACAAAAAGCATATTAAATAATATTAGGCACTGAGCAGTCACCAATCATTATTGCTTAAAAGGTGACTTTACAAATTTTAACTTATTTTCAATAAAACTCAACTAAACTACGTTAAAAGGAAAGTCACGGGGGCTGGGGAGAGATGGCTCAGTGGTTAAGAGCACAGGCTCCTCTTCTAGAGGACCTGGGTTCAATTCCCAGCATCTACATGGCAGCTCTCATCTGTCTGTAACTACAGTTCCAGGGCTTCTGACACCCCCACATAGACATACATGCAGGCAAACACCAATAAACATAAGATTTTTAAAAAAAAGAGGAAAGTCATGATTGGAGATTGGATTTAGACTCTTGTGATAGGCTTAGCAACATGGAACTGTATACTTAAAAATGATGAAGACAGTAAATGTTATGTTTTACTACAACTTGAAAGATTGAAGGGGAGAATCATGAAATAAAGTTTTAAGTAGGGCAAATACAGAATGGCTGTGTGTAATACATAAAGAATATATTCATAATCTTATCTACAACTCCTGATAAACAGCTATCAACACAAGCAGGCCTAGTTCACACGCTCCGGCCCCTCCAAGTCTACCTCTGTTGCCAGAGGCTCTTTCTAGGTTATGGTCACTGCCTTTCTGCTTCCCCAACTGCCACCATTAGAGGCCCCCTTCCTCCTCCTCTTCCTCCTCCTCTGCCTCCTTCTCTTCTCCCCACTTCTCCTCCTCCTCCTTGGTTGTGTTATTAGACAGGTTCTCACTATATGGCTCCTGCTACCCTTGAACATGATCCTCCTGAGTGCTGGGATCACAGGCATGCATCTTCCGTCCTGGCTATCCAGAAAGATCTTTCTAAAACACACAGCAGGCATGCCTGTGATCCTGGGCACTGGAGAGCCTGGGGTAGGAGGAACAGCCTGGGCTTCGTAGCAAGAACCCATCTCAGAAACGAGAAGGCACATGCCAATCAGTTCATGTCACTGTCACTCTTTTTTGTATGTGTCTGTGTTTGTGTGTGTGACTCGTATGTAGTGTCCATGTGGGTGAACACATGAAGGTGCTCATGTGGATGTTTGCATGTGTGTCTACAGGAGCGTGTGCAACATTTTTGCAGGTATATTCACATGCATATGGAGACCAGAGGTTTTCCGGATCTCCATCTTGCTTTTTTGCGTCATTGTATCTCACTAAACATGAAGCTAGTGAGGTTTGGCTAGACTGGCTGACCAGTGAGCTCTGGGCTGTCTCCTCACCCGCCTTCTCCCGATGCTGGGATTGCAGACATGTGCCTGGCTTTTCACATGGGTGATGGGGATCTGAACTGAGCCATCCCCAGCCCCCAAGACATTCCTCTTTAAGGATGACAATCAAGTCCTCAGGACAAATACCAGATTCCTTAGTTTAACTTGGATCAGTGTCTTCCAGCCAATGTCCCAGTATCCCTCAGCCCCTGCATTCCATATTTTAGCTGTAATACAAGCCTTACAATTCCATATATCTCCTCTCTTTGTCTCAACATTTGGTTCCCTTTTTGAGTACATTATTTTTTTCTCCTAGACACATTTTTGTTGTTATTTTGTTGCTGTTGTTTTTGTTTTTTGAGACAGGGTTTCTCTGTGTAGTTTTGGTGCCTGTCCTGGACACATTTTTATCTGTTGTTTAGCCCTAAAGTCACTTGGGTTTTGAGAGACTACTCAAAGCCAAAAATGGTGGCACATGCCTTTAGTCCTAGCTCTTGAGAGGTGGAAGCTGGAGGATCAAAAGTTCAAAATCATCTGCAGCTACAGATCTAGTTTGAGATCAGCCTGGGCTATGTGAAAGACCCTATCTTAAAGGAACAACAACAACAAAAACCCTAGTTTTTCAGGTAGGATCAGCCTCATCCTTGTTTCTACCGAGAGGCCTTTGTCCAAACTGCCTAGCAATATTGTGACTCTACCTATGACATACAGTCAGCCACGTATTTTCTGCACCGCCCTTGCTCTCCCAGACGGTTGTCTTCATTAGGTCACTTGTCCTTGAGAACACCTGGTCACACGGTAGACACACAAAATACCTGTGGCCTTGAACTGAATATGCACTGAAGTGTAAATATAAACAATAAACATGTTTTTTTAAAAGACTCAACTTCCCTAGTAATTAAGGAAGTGAAAATTAAAGACTATGTGTAATATCATTCTGATTAGCAGCTATTAAATCAAGCAAAAATAGCTAACGCCGGCTAGAGCTTAGGGAACAGGGTTATTCACTTCTGACTAGTAGCCAGGCCACTTTTCATAAGCCATCTAAACACAGGATTAGACAATACGCAGCAAGAGCCAACTGCCTTTTGTTGTTGTTATTGTTGTTTTTAAGATAGAATCTCTCTTGGGGCTGGAGAGGTAGTTCAGTGGTTAAGAGCACTGGCTGTTCTTCCAGAGGACCCAGGTTCAATTCCCAACACCTACACGGTGGCCTACAACTGTCTCTGGCTCTAGTTTCAGGGGATCTGATACTCTCACACAGACATACTTGCAGGTAAAATACCAATGTACATCAAATAAAAATAATAAATCATTAAAAAAGAAGACAGGGTCTCTCTGTGTAGCCCTAAAACTCATATGTAGTGATATATTGAATACCCCAATAAAGCTTGCCTGGGGAATCAGAGGACACAAAGTCAGCCACTCTATTAAAACATAGAGGTTAGGCACTGATAGCACACACCTTTAATCCTAGCATTTGAGAGGCAGAGATCCAAATGCTGTGAGTTCAAGGCCACACTGGGAACAGAGCCAGGTGTGGTGGCACATGCCTTTAATCCCAGCACTAGGAAGGAAGATGGCAGGGCACACAAAGGTGTATAAGGCATGAGTAAACAGGGAGCCTCACAATGTGGCTGGCTTGCTCTGTTTCCGTGATCTTTCAGCTTTCACCCCAATATCTGGCTCTGGGTTTTTTATTAATAAGACCTTTTAAGATTTGTGTTACAATAGACCAGGGTGGCCTCAAATTTGGGGATCCACCTGCATCTATCTCTTGAGTCCTAATCAATATATATATATAATATAATAAATAATAAAAATAGTATATCAAACTGTGTATGGTGGTGGCACACACCTTTAATCCTGGCACTCAGGAGGCAGAGGTAGGTGGATCTCTGTGAGTTCGAGGTCAGCCTGGTCTACAAAATGAGTTCAAGGACAGCCAGGTCTACACAGAGAAATCTGTCTTGAGGGGTGAGGGAGAGGAGTATGTCAATGGAACTTAAACTTAAAAATGGAGAACTGGGCTGGAGAGATGGCTCAGTGGTTAAGAGCACTTGCTGTTCTTCTAAAGGTCCTGTGTTCCATTCCCAGCACCCTTCCCTCGATAAAGGGAAAAATTCATCAGAAGGACATTGCAATTTATATATCAAACACAGGTGTACCCAATTTCATAAAACAATTACTAAGCCATGTAAAGTAACAGATTAAACACAGCACACCTGGTGAAGGGGTACACACCTGGAAGACAGAGGCAGGTGGATCTCTGTGAATTCTAGGCCAGTATGCTATACGTAGCAAGTTCCAGGACAGCCAGGACTACATAATGAGACCCCAGCTCAACAAAACAAAAGCCCCAAACCCACAACACAAGAACAGTAGATGGCTTTAATATCTCACTCCCACCTATATAAGGGTCACCCCTCCCAAATAAACAAAACACCTGAGTTCAATGCTATCACAGGTAGAATGGACCTAAGAAACATCTGTAGACTATTCAATCAGCCAGAAGCTCACATATGCAGCGGTACAAAGAACAAGAGAACCCCTGCTCATAACAAGGCAGAAGGAGAAAGCTGACACCTGACATCTTTGTGCCACTTATTGTTCTTGCAAAAGACCCAGGTTCAATTCCCACCCCACAACCATCTGTAACTCCAGTTCCAAGGATTGGATGCCCTCTTCTGGCCTCTTTGGATACTAGGCATGCAAAGGGTGCACAGACATCCATGTAGACACTCATACACATAAGAACAAAATGTTAATTAAAAAAGTAGAAAATTGTTCTTAAAATTCAGGGAGTGGGCTGGAGAGGTGGCTCAGAGTTTAAGAGCGCTAGCTGCTTTTCCAGAGGTTCTGAATTCAGTTCCCAGCAACCACATGGTGGCTCACAACCATCTACAATGAGTTCTGGTGCCCTCTTCTGACCTGCAGGGATACCTGCAGGCAGAACACTGTGTACATGATAAATAAATAAATCTTTAAAAAAAAATTTCAGGGAAAAAGACCCTGGTAGTCAAAATAATCTTGAGCTAAAAGAACAATGATGTCAGTACCACCCTTGCTTGTCTTCCATCTACATCACAGAGTCAAGGTGACAAGAACAACATGGTGCTGGAAAAATAACAGACACGGATCAATGATGCTGAATGGAAGACCCAGATACAGCAAGTCTGACGGTGCACGCCTTTAATCCCAGCACTCAGGAGGCAGAGGCAGGCAATCTCTGTGAGTTTGAGGCCAGCCTGGGTTACAGAGTGAGATCCAGGACAGCCAGGGCTACATGGAGAAACCTTGTATTTAAAAAAAAAAAGACCCAGATATATATCCACAGAGCAACAGCCACCTGATTTGATTTTTGACAAAGATGACAAAAATATGCATTGGAGAAAAGACAGTATCTTTAACAAATGGTGCTGGTAAAGTTAGATATCCATAGGTAAACAAATAAAGGCAGATCCTACCTCTCATCTTGCACAAGAATCTAGTCCAAAATAAATCAAAAACATTCCTGTCAGACAAAACTCAGAACCCATTAAAGGGTAAAGTAGGGTGAGGGCTGGCCTCAAACTTACCACAAGCTGGCCAAGGCCTAGGATGACTTTGAGCTTGGATATTCAATATTAGCCATAAGCCAAAAAGTGATGACTTTGAATTTCTTTGTAAAAAATCCATGACATATATTTACTGATGGGGGCAGGGCACATGCCACAGTGCATGTGTGGGGTTCAGAGGACAGTTAGCTTAGTGGCCGCCGAACACTTACATATCATGTATGAGGTCCTGGGGTTGATCTCCAGAACAATATGGGTACACACACTGCACACACATACACATAAAATCTGGTGGCAATGAGCTGGACATAGAGGCCGACGCAGGCAGATCTCCATGAATTCAAGCCAACCTGGCTTATGTATCTAGTTCTAGGCCAGCCAAGGCTACATAGAGAGACACTGTCTTGAAAAACAAACAGAAAAATCTAGTAGCAATGATAATAACAGCTAACATTTACTGCTTGGCTATTTGCCGGACATTGGCTAAGAACTTAATAACAAGTTGAAGAATACAAAATAAGCTACCAGGCCTAGACCACACAGCTGGACAAAAGCTGTAAATATCACCCTTCTCAGGGTGCCTGGAACCTTGCAGCACTAAAGACATCGAGAGATGAAGCAAGTGAGTGCCCTTAGAAAAGCATGCACTGTGTTACGGGTCATGCAAAGAACCCTAGAGAAACCCGCTGTGCAAGGTACTCTTTTTTTTTTTTTTTTTTTTTTTTTTTTTTTTTGAGACAGGGTTTCTCCGTGTAGTTTTGGAGCCTGTCCTGGATCTCGCTCTGTAGACCTGGCTGGCCTCGAACTCACAGAGATCCGCCTGCCTCTGCCTCCCGAGTGCTGGGATTAAAGGCGTGCGCCACCACCGCCCGGCTCAAGTTACACTCTTGAAAGAGACTTCTGGGTTCAACCAAGAGGGAATACGCCAAGTAAGTTGTCAGGAGTTGAGTGTGACGCAGGAAGCTTGAACATGTGCTAACACTTCTACTTCAGACACACAGCCTCAAAGAGAGGTGAGTGAGACTCTTCCCACAGCTCGAGAGGGACCCTGAGGAAAAATATGCAAGGAGGGAGAACTACTCGAGGGGTGTGGGTGAAGCAAGGCCCGTCCGTGCTGGTGAAATCTGCCCTCTTCTGCCCTGTGAAAGGCTTCTGGAAGGGGATAGGTGCAGGACAGCCACTCATGGCACAGGCCCAGTTGCTTCATCAACCCTGAGGTGTGAGTGTCTCCATGACTTGCTGTCTCCACTGATCCTCTGGCTGAGAGGCTGAGCCACTGTAAGTCCAGGTAGATCTCGACACTTCACCTGACTTGTTTAGATCTCCTCTTCAAGATTATGTCTACCACTCCCCTGGGACATTGGTTTTCAGATTTGTCTGTAGAAAACAGCCAGCTCCCTTAAACTCCTCTTCTGCATATCTAAGAGCTTGACCAAGAGACCACGCTGTCCCCAGGATGGAGAAGCACACACACACACACACACACACACACACACACACACACACACACACACACACACACGTATGCACCCGCTTCCCTGGTTTCATGGCTTGAATCTGTAGCTAGACTCGACTATGATTAGCTGCTGTGAATCTACACTGTTATTTCTCTAAGTTATATCTGAATCTTGTGGGTTTTTTTTTCCAGGCCATGTGTCTTGTCGCCCAAGTGTATAAGAACTTTTCTGAGAGTCAAGGTCATGTCTACCACACCACCAATCTATCAAACCCTCAGGAATTTACCTCCAAAGAAATTCCATTTCCTTCTCCACTGATCCTACCCTAGTCTAAGGCAGAACTTAGAACACACCCAGGCTAGACCACTCAAGCAAAGCCTGCACTATGACAGCCTAGTACAGCCCAAGACATACACACGTATTGCACAAAGAGAAATAGAGGGAGGTAGCTATTATCAAAAGATAGAGACAAAAGGAGCTTGGCAAAGAGGATTGCCTCACCAGAGCTAAGATTCTGGCAAGATACACAACAGCCCAGCTGAGAATAGTAATGCACATAGTAATCCCAGCACATGGAGCTAAAGCCAAGAGGGTCAGGAGTTGAGGGTTATCCTAACCTATAGCAAGTTTGAGTTCAAGGGCAATGAACTGGGTTATATGAGACAGTGTCTCAAAGAAAAAATTAAATAACAGCTTTTCTCCCACGCTGCCTATCTTCTGGGAAGCCAGGGTCACAGGTACCCCCCTCCACTGGCCCTCAACCTGGAAAGTTTTCATTCAGTGGCTGGGTTGAGTACAAGGCACTCTTTGTTCAGTGGGATGTCAAAACATTTCTTGTACGTCCTTTGTTCCCAACCTTGACTTCTGCCCCCTATCAAGTTCTTAGCTGTGGTCTCCCATGTTCTCAGCTTCTGAGTCTTATGCTTACTTAGAACAATGGTTCTCAACATGTGGGCCATGACCCTTTGGCAAACCTCTATCTCCAAAAATATGTACATTTTGAATCACAACAGTAGCAAAATTATACTTATGAAGTAGTAATAAAAATAATTTTATGGTTGGGGTCCCCACAACATGAGGAACTGTATTAAGGGGTCTCAGCATAAAGAAGGTTGAGAACCACTGGCTTAGAGGGTCTCCTTGTTGTGGACCTGGGAGGCACGGGAGTTTTATAGGGGAATGATGGACTAGGGAGAGATCAGAGGATCTCTTAGAAACACAGAGGCAGGTACCTTTCCTTTAAATGACTAGCTTGTGCGACACCTTCTTGAAGACCCAGCATCTTCAGCTTCTCTTTGTCTAGCTTGGTCATCTCCCACTTAACAGTTTACCAAGGTGAGGTGAGGCAGACAGAAGCTTGTCTTCTTGTTTTATGAGTTAGAGGCTTACTATGTAGCCCAGGGTGGCCTAAAACTCTTGATCCTCCTGCCTCAGCCTCTGGAGTACTGGAATAACAGGGCTGTGCCACCTCTGTGCCCATCTTGTTCATCCTGAAAAATCTTCCCCTACCTTGGATTACTTGCTACCCTCTTGCCAACACCCCCAATACACACACACACACACACACACACACACACACACACACACACACACACCAACTTCACACTGTAACCCATGCTGATTTAGAACTCCCCGTACAGCCCAAGGTTCCTACTTGAGGCAATCCTCCTGCTTCAGTCTCCCTTGAGATTTCAGATGTGTAATACCACACTCAGCTTTCTCCCACCCTCAGCCCCCTTTTTCTTTTCTAAAGAGTCCTAACTCTTGCAGTCCAGGCTGGCTTGGGATTTGCTGTGTAGCAAAAATAACCTTGAACTTCTGACTCCACTTTTAGTGCTGGGACCACCATACCTGTTGCTTAGGACCAAACCCAGTGCCTTATACATTGCAGGAAAGCACTACCAGCTGAACTATATCCCAACCTTACTTTAATCAATCAAAGAGCACACTTTGCAATTATTTATTGAGGGAGCACACGTGTGTGTGGAGGTCCGAGGACACCTTGCAGGAGTCAGTTCTCTCTTTCTACCTGGTGGTCCCCGGGGAATTGAACTCAGGTTGGCAGGGTTGACAGCAAGTACCTTTACCTGCTGAGTCATCTCACTGGCTCCGCCATCTAATCATTTTTGAAAATAAAATAAAATATAATTTTATTTGATGGGTGTATGTGTTTGACCCCATAAATGTGTATGCATCAAATGCATGCCTGATGGATGCCTGCGGAGGCAGAAGAGGGTGCCAGCTGCCATGTGGGGGCTCTTAACCACTGACCCACTTAAATGTTTCCTGTTTGTTGGTTGGTTGGTTTTGTTTTGTGTTTCGAGACAGGATTTCTTTGTGTAGCCCTGGCTGTCCTGGAACTCACTCTGTAGACCAGGCTGGCCTCGAACTCACAGAGATCAGCCTGCCTCTGCCTCCCGAGTGCTGAGCCACCACCACCTGACTCATATGAATCTTTTTTAAAAACTCATGCAGTGGTGCTGACTGTATTCAGAGTGGGTTCTTCAGTTTGACAGTGCCAGGGCTCCAGCTCCGGCCATGTGGCGCTGCACCTGAATGCTCTATCGCGGCCCACATTCCCAGGGTTTTGCAACCACTGTGAACTCTTTCCAAAGCTTTTCATCTCTGCCATAGAAACTCTGCACTCATTAAGCAACACGCACCCCTGGTCCCTTCCCTCCAGCTCCTGTTCACCTGTCACCTATTTCCTCTCTCCCTCTCTTTCTCTTCTCCTTCCTGCAGGGGAAGGGAGGCTGTCTTTGTGGCGGTTTGGGTCTGGGTTTGTTTTTGGAGAAAGGGTCTTCGTATGTAGTCTGGAACTCATTATGTAGCTCAGGCCGGACTTGCATCCACACCGGTCCTTCTGCCTCAGTTTCTCAAGTACTGAGAGTTCAGGCGTGCACCACCACACTCATCTGGAATCTAATTTCTGGCCCTAACAATTTGCCTAGTTTAGATTTTTTTTTCAGAGCTGAGGATCGAACCCAGGGCCTTGTGCTTGCTAGGCAAGTGCTCTACCACTGAGCTAAATCCCCAACCCCTAGTTTAGATTTTTATTGGAAGTAGAATCATCATATTTTTCTTTCTTTTTACCTTTTTTTTCCCAAGACACCATGCCCAGCCATGTTTATTTATTTATGTATGTGTGTGTTGTAGGTATGCAAGTCTGTGTAGCACTTGTATGTCTAAGCTGTGTGGCCAAAGCTGGCCTGGACTTGTAGATACTCTGTCTCCTCTTCAGCGATCTGTGGATCACTGTGAGTTTGAGGCAAACCTGGGCTATAGGGTGAGATCCTGTCTTACACCATAATTTTCCTTCGCCAAACAAAATAAAGAATTATTGTCAGGCCGGGTGGTGGTGGTGTACACCTGCTGTGGGATGTTCTATATGTCCTGTGGGAGCCTGTTCTCGGGTTCCTCATGGCTTTAGCCAGGTCCGCATAGAGGATGATTAGGACCACGGGCCTGAGGGCAGGTGTCTGAGATGGTCTGCACTTGGCTGTGCTGGGGGATGGTCTGTATGTCAGGTTGCTCTGATTGGTCAATAAATAAAACCTGATTGGCCCTGGCTAGGCAGGAAGTATAGGTGGGACTAACAGAGAGGAGAAATAAAAGAACAGGAAGGCAGAAGGAGTCACTGCCAGACGCCACCCTGACAAGCAGCATGTGAAGATGCCAGTAAGCCACGAGCCACGTGGCAAGGTATAGATTTATAGAAATGGGTTAATTTAAGATATTAGAACAGTTAGGAAGAAGCCTGCCATGGCCATACAGTTTGTAAGCAATATAAGTCTCTGTGTTTACTTGGTTGGGTCTGAGCGGCTGTGGGACTGGCGGGTGACAAAGATTTGTCCTGACTGTGGGCAAGGCAGGAAAACTCTAGCTACACACACCTTTAATCCAAAGAATCTGGCTGGGGTGGAATCTGCTTCTAATTCCACTGAAATGGCAGAGATGGGAGAATTAGGGGTTGGAGGCTAACCTCGAATACCATATTGAGTTGAGGTCAGCCCAGACTACATGAGTTCCTGTCTCAAAAACAAAACAAGAAAAGTAGGGTACTGAGGATGTAGTTCAGTGGGTAGAGTGCTTGCCCAGCATGCATGAAGCCCTGGGTTCTTTTCTCGTACCATATAAACCGTGAGTGGTGACTCAAAGATGTAAACTTCTAATGACTTTCAACTACGTTAAGAATGCATCTGGGGACCCAGCGGTGGTAGAGCATAACTTTAATCCCAGCACTTGGGAGGCAGATTTCTGAGTTCCAGGCCAACCTAGTCTGTAGAGCAAGTTCCAGAACAGCTAGGGATACACCGAGAAATCCTTGTTGTGGGATATTTGTACATTGCGGGGAAACTGTATTGCTGTGGTTGGTGTAATAAAAAGCTGAACAGCCAGTAGCTAGGCAGGAGGTATAGGCAGAACAGGGAGAAAAAGGAAGAGGAGGAATCTATCGAGACCCAGAAGGAGACACCAGGAAACACGGAGCAGAAAGAGAGGTAATGCCATGTGACAATCTTAGATTATATAAATGGGTTAATTTAAGTTATAAGAACCAGTTGAGACAAGCCTAAGCTAAAGGTCAAGCTTTCATAATAAGAAGTCTCTGTGTCATTATTTGGGGCTGGTGGTGAAAAAGAAAGTCTGCCTACAAACCCTGACTCAAAAAACTGTAAAAGGAAAATAATAATAATGCATCTGGGGGCTGGAGAGATGGCTCAGCAGCTAAGAGCCCTGGCTGCTCTTCCAGACGACCCGGGTTTGAGTCCCAGCACCCACATGGCAGCTCACAACTGTAATTCCAGTTTAGGGGGTTGACATCCTCTTCTGGCCTCCAGGGGCACCAGGCAAGCACACGGTGCACAGACATACAAGCAGACAAACACCCACCATACACGTAAAATAAATATCACAAAACAGAGGAAGACCTGCAATACTCAAGGCTTCCTCCTCTCTTAAGGGATCGACGCGACCCCAAGACACCTGACCCTTACCTAGCCCAGCTGCTATCATTTTCCACCATGTTGAGTAGGTTGGCTCCCCTGCTGCTCCTCAAAGTCTGCGTGGCTCGCCACACCTGCAGCTCCCCGTGCCTGCCTGCAATACCTCTGAAACTTTGTGCTCTTGCTCCTTGCTCAGGTGACTCAAGTCCTTCCCTGCCCAAGACTTTCACAGGCTCCCCATTTACCTACTAATCAGGGTGTTAGTTCACCCCTCTGAGGGAAAGTATAGAGGCTTTAACCTAGGAGTGGCAGCTCCTGCCCGGAATCCCATCATTCCAGGGAAGGGTCTGAGGCAGGGACATGGCTTTGACCCTGAGGCCTTCCTAGGCTATAGACACCGTCTCACAAAACAAACAGTTACATATGGATGCTCACTGTGTTACCCACATACACCTTTTGCAACTAATTTGTCCCGAAGACGTTAGAAGGAAGCAATATTGCTCAAGCTACTTGTAGGCAAATGTGTGTAGTATTTTAGATAACAATGCAGCGATAGCATGAGCAGCATGGGACGGGTCCATGTTCTTACAGCCAGGACGGACAGACCCTGTAATATCCTGGGCACTGGGTACATAGAATTCCCCAAGTGTCAGTCTAGTCACAGAGATCAATTGTTTCTAGATTAAAGGCTTTGCTAGATACCAAAACAAAGCTTAAATATAAGCCAAGAGGATCTACCTAATTCCAAATAACCTCACTGTACACCAGAAAGAGGAAGAAAAATACAGTAGTATTTAGAACAGCGGTTCTCAACCTTCTAACGCTGCGGCATTTACTACAGTTCCTCACGTCGTGGTGCCCCCCAACCATAACATTACCTTGTTGCTACTTCATAACTGTAATTTTGCTACTGATGTGAATCATCATGTGACTATCTGATATCTGACTCCCGAAGAGATTGCGGCCGACAGGTTGAGACCGGCTGATTTAAGGAAACCAAGAGTATAGGTGAGAACTATTGCGACATGACTGCACATGCGCCGTCTAGCAGCCAAGCAAGAGACCGAGTAATCCCTCATGCTCTATCCTATGTTCTATGTAGTCCTTGCACGGCGTGACCACGTAATTTGCATGCAGTGTGATCATGTAATCTATGCACATGCGTGGCATAGCTACGTAAGCTCATATGCACATGTGTGGGGGAAATCCATAAAAAGCAGGTCACAGACTCCTCCCCTCCCTTCCTCTTCCTCCTCTCCTCCCTCTCCCTGCACCATCATCCATAGGCCTAAGCACATTCCCCTCTGTTCCTTCTCCTAATAATCTCTTACAGTGGGTTTTGTTGTGCCTCGTGGCTTTTCTCGCATAATAAACAGAGCCGCTTAATGAATAACATTGCGCCGCACAAAACTAACAAAAACAAGGTGAAAGTCTTGCATCCTCGTCCACCCAAAACTACTGATCTGCCACCCAGAAAAGGAAAGGACCACTCACAGCAGGGTATGGAGGCTCAAACCTCTAATCCCAGAATTATAGAACGTTTGTGAGTTTAAGGTAAGCCTGGGCTACACAGCAACCCCGTTTGTTTTGCTGTCTGTCTGTCCGTCTCTCTCTCACACACACACATACACATACACACACTCACACACAACACACACATACACGAAGTTCTAGAACAGAAAAGCAATAACTGAAACAAAAAACAAAAAACAAAACAAACAAACAAAAAAAAAAAACACTAGAGCTACAGAGCGAGATCCAGGACAGGCACCAAAACTACACAGAGAAACCCTGTCTCAAAAAACAAAACAAGGGCTGGAGAGATAGCTCAGAGGTTAAGAACACCGACTGCGCTTCCAGAGGTCCTGAGTTCACAACCATCTGTAATGAGATCTGGCACCCTCCTCTGTATACATAATAAATAAATAATAAATAAATAAATCTTAAAAAAAACCATCAGAGGAATAAAATAACAGATTAAGTGGACAGAAGAAGCACTAATCTTGAAAAAAGGACTATGGCTGGAAGCTGAAGAGATGGTTCAGTGCTGTGGATAACGCTCTGTATAAAAAAAAAAAAATGCTGATTGGCCAGTAGTCAGGCAGGAGGAAGTATAGGCGGAACAAGCAGAGAAAATCCTGGGAAGTGGAAGGCTGAAGCAGAGAGACACTGCCAGCCACCACCATGAGAAGATGTTAAGATACTGGTAAGCCACGAGCCATGTGGCAACTTATAGATTAATAGAAATGGGTTGATTTAAGATATAAGAACAGGGCTGGAGAGATGGCTTAGAGGTTAAGAGCACTGACTGCTCTTCCAGAGGTTCTGAGTTCAATTCCCAGCAACCACATGATGGCTCACAACCATCTAGGATGAGATCTGGCACCCTCTTCTATATACCTAATAAATAAATAAATCTTAAAAAAAAAAAAAAGATATAAGAACAGTTAGCAAGAAGCCTGCCACAGCCATACAGTTTATAAGTAATATAAGTCTTTGTGTGTTTACTCGGTTGGGTTTGAGCAGCTGTGGGACTGGAGGGTGACAGAGATTTGTCCTGACCCTGGGCCAGGCAGGACCAGGAAAACACTAGCAACAGTTCAGTGGTTAAGAACACTCACTGTTCTTCTGAAGGTCCTGTGTTCAATTCCCAGCACCCACATGGCAGCTCACCACTGTCTAATGCCCTCTTCTGGTGTACAGATGTATATGCAGTCAAAGCACCCATACACATAAAATACATAAATAAATATTTAAAAAAAATAGGAATATGGAAATTATTGAGTCTGAGAAACAAAAAAGAAAAATTTAAGGAGAGAGACTGAGAGGACTCGAGAATGTATTTGAAGAGAAGATGCTGAAAAACTTCCCAAACTTGATGAAAATCATGAATATAAATATTCAAGAATCTCAATGAACCCAAAGTAAAATGAGCTCCAAGAAACTTGTACTAGGACATCTCCTTCCTTCTTTTCTTCCTTCCTTCCTTCCTTCTTTCCTTCCTTCCTCCTTCCCTCCCTCTTCCTTCCTTCCTTCCTTCCTTTCTTTCTTTCTGTCTTTCTTTCTTTCTTTTCTTTCTTTCTTCCTTTCTCCCTTTCTTTCGTTTTGAGACAGTCTCACTGTATAGCCTTGGCTACCCTGAAACTCACCTCACCAGAGACCAGCCTGGCCTTGAATTTGTAGAGATCTGCCTGCCTCTGCCTCCTGGGATTATAGGCATGTAAAACCATATCCAGCATAAAACTTTTCTTTTTAACAAAAGAAAACATTTTTATGAACTGAGGTAGTTCAGTTGGTAAAGACACCTTCTGTCAAAGCCTCACAACCTGAATTGTGCCCTGGGGACCCACGTGGTGGACGGAGAGACCTGACTCCCTAAAGTTGTCCTGTGACCTCTATGTACTTGCTGTGGTACACATGCATGCACGTACACATGCATGTGCACACACACATGTAAATAAATGTTAAACAATTAATTTCTCATATGAATTAATTTCTCCCACAGCATGCAAGTAAAAGACTGAGAAAACCTTTCTGAGCTGGTTCTCTCCACCATATGAATCCCGGGGATCAAACTCAAGGTCACCAGGCTTGGCCACAAGCACCTTTACATGCTGAGCCATCTCACCAACCCTCTAATAGAAATCTCTAAGGAAGTGGAGGGACGGCTCAGTGACTAAGAGAGTTCACCACTCTTATAGAACACCAGGGTTCCCAGCACCCACAAAGAGCAGCTTCAAAGAATCCAGCACCCTCTTCTGACCTCCAGGACTAAGTACATGCATACACGGGATGCACATAAACCCACTCAGGCACATACACATAAATAAAAAATAAATATCTTTTTTTTTTCAAGACAAGGTTTCTCTGAGTAGCCCTTGCTATCCTGGAATTCACTCTATAGACCAGGCTGGACTCAAACACACAGAGATCTGCCTGCCTCTGCCTCCTGAATGCTGGGATTAAAGTAATACACCACCACCGACCAGCTACAATCTTTCTTAAAATACTTGACGTAAACAACATAAGGGAAGAAAGATTTATTTGGGCTTGCAGTTCAGAGACTTCCATCTAAACTTCTTAGGTCTGTTTTTGTTTTGTTTGTTTTTCAAGACAGGGTTTCTCTGTGTAGCTTTGCACCTTTCCTGGAACTCACTCTGTAGCCCAGGCTGGCCTCCAACTCACAGAGATCCACCTGCCTCTGCCTCCCAAGTGCTGGGACTAAAGGCATGCGCCACCACCATCCAGCTCCTTCTTGGCACTCTTGATTCTGGATGCATTGTGAGTTAGGGCATAGCCTACTCACACATGGAGGACAAGAAGAAATGGCTGGGACAAGATGTGTGCCCCCAGGGACATGCATGCCCTCAAGGATCGACATGCTTCTACTAGACCCCATCCAAAGTTTCTAGAATCGTACCAAATAGGACTGCCAGCTTAGGACCAAGCTGTAGCTAGTCTTCCTCTGTCCCACCAGCCAACTCCCAAATCATGACACAGGACATTGTTAATTATGAAAACTCAATCAATAGCTTAGGCTTGTTTCTAATATGTTCTTACAACTTAAATTAACCCATATCTTTTAATCTATGCATGGGCATTACCTTTGCTTTGTAATGCCCATGCTGTTTGCTCTGTGTCCCTGGCATCTTCTCCCTCCTTCTTCCCAGTGTCCTCTGTGCCTGGAAATCCTACCTACCCATTGGCCATTCAGCTTTTTATTAAACCAATCAGAGGACATATCTTCACAGTGTAAAAAAAGATTATTCCACAATTTTTTCTCTAAATAAAAAGGAAAGGTTTTTAACTCTAACAATGCAAAACAATATACAGTAAGAACAATTACCAAGTAAGAAATACATTTACAATGTCCAGTCCATTAGTATTTGGCAAATTTAGAGAAAATATTCCATTATCTATCCTCTCTTGATGAGTCCAAAGTTTTGTACCTAATTTACTTTCTATCTTGACTAAGGGAAACTTAGTTATGATACAAACTATCTAGTCTTCAATTCTATCAGAGAACTGAAGAAGATATAATATTACCAAGAAGTGCAGAGTGAGAAACTTCCAAAGCTGTGAAGTGACAGAAACAGTGGGCTGCCTGGACAGTCACGCCAGAGTTCCTTTGGAATGTTGGTGCAACCAACTTTGGTCTAGGGACCTAGATTGTATGACAGACTTTTCTGTGAAGCAGGAACTTTTGAAGGACTGTCCTACCTTGCTTTGGCAAAGTTCAGCAGTCTCTTTCTTTTTTGTCTGGTTTGTCCAGTTTGGACAGCATACTGTCAGCAGTCAAGGCAAGGGCAGTTTCTTCACCCAGTGGCTAGCATTTGCCACAAAGAAAGCAAACTCCATATTGAGTATCTTAAGTACCCATCATCTTCTCTGAAGTAAATTGGTGCTGCCAGGAACAGATGTGTCTCATTGTCATGAAAAGCACTATGTCAACAAAATAGTTTAAATGCCATACTCTGTAGGTCTTTGAAGTGTTTGAAGACCATTTATCTATCTAAAATAGCTGTTTGAAAACACTTAATATGAATACAAGTTTGATTATTATAGATTACTAATTATTAAACTGCATTTCTTTTTTTTTTTTTTGTATGTTTTTTTGTTTTTTCCAGACAGAGTTTCTCTGTGTAGCTTTGTGCCTCTCCTGGAACTCACTTGGTAGCCCAGGCTGGCCTCAAACTCAGGGATCTGCCTGGCTCTGCCTCCTGAGTGCTGGGGTTAAAGGCGTGCGCCACCACCGCCCGGCTAAACTGCATTTCTTAATTATACATTTTTAAACAACCTGCATAAGCACAATACCCCAAACAAGAGTAGAAACATACATTTAATATAACAAAAATAACTTTCAATTTGTATCAATATGTGAAAATTCATACCAATGTAAAATATTTGAGACTAGTGGTTGTTTAAAAGTAAGCCGGGCGGTGGTGGTGCACGCCTTTAGTCCCAGCACTCGGGAGGCAGAGGCAGGCAGATATCTGTGAGTTCAAGGTCAGCCTGGGCTACAAGTGAGTTCCAGGACAGCCAAGGCTCTTACACAGAGAAACCCTGTCTCAAAAAACAAAAACAAAAAAGGAAAAGAAAAGAAAAAGGAATAAGTCATGAGGACTCTGTAACCAAGATTTATCATGTCTCATGCAGTCTCAGAGCCATTCCCATGCAGAGGGAATCAGCTTACATGTCACCTGTCCTGTAGTCATTCTTGGTTTCTCCCCCATATCTGTAGCCAAAATATTCAGGAGGTCTCCTCTGGTCAAATCTGATCTCTATTAACCTGGAAGGAATACACAGCCTTTTGTTTCCACAGGCCTCTTCCCCAACCTAACACATTTTTTTACTTCCATTTTAAAGTTAAGGCATTTTTAAAGTGTATAGGTTGGTTTAGTTCAGCAGTCCCTTCCACAATCCAATATCTCTCAGCAGCTGTTATCTGTTCACTAGCACTCAAAAAATTCAAAATTGACAGGCAGTGGTGGCACATGCCTTTAATCCCAGCACTAGAAAGGCAGAGGCAGATGGATCTCTGTGAGTTCAAGGCCATCCTGGTCTACAGAGCGAGTTACAGGACAGTCATGGACGCACAGAGAAACCCTGTCTCAAAAAAAAAATTAAGATCTCTGTGAGTTCGAGGCCAGCCTGGGCTACCAAGTGAGTCCCAGGAAAGGCGCAAAGCTACACAGAGAAACCCTGTCTCGAAAAACCAAAAAATAAATAAATAAATAAATAAATAAATAATTAAAAATTAAAATTACCAAAGCATCATATAAGGGCCAAACTCCCTGTGTTATAATATTTCCTACTCTTATTCAGGCAATTCATTTTATTATTATTATTATTATTATTATTATTATTATTATTACTATCATTATTACTTCTCTTTTTAAAAACTTTATTATTTTTAAACTCTTTTTTTTTTAGACAGGGTTTCTCTGTGTTTTTGGTGCCTGTCCTGGATCTCTCTCTGTAGACCAGGCTGGCCTCGAACTCACAGAGATCCACCTGGCTCTGCCTCCTGAAGTCCTGAGTTCAATTCCCAGCAACCACCTGTTGGCTCACAACCACCTGTAATGAGATCTGTTGTCATCTTCTGACAGGCACACATGCAGACAGAACACTGTATACATAATAAATAAATAAAACTTTAAAAAAAGAATATAAGATTTGATCGAGGAAGACTCCTATAATTTTGACTACAAAGAAATAAACCTAAAAGAACTACAAGACACATAATGTATATTTTTTTTTAATTTATTTATTTATTACATATATAGTGTTCTGTCTGCATGTATGCCAGAAGAGGGCACCAGATCTCATTACAGATGGTTGTGAGCCACCATGTGGGTGCTGGGAATTGAACTCAGGACCTCTAGAAGAGCAGCCAGTGCTCTTAACCTCTGAGCCATCTCTCCAGCCCCATAATGTATATTTTATCTCCTCAAACACATAACAAAAAAATCATCTTTGGCTGACTTGTGTACAATGCACAGCCTATACTTATGCTAATACAAATATATATGTTATCATTAAAATTTTTTGTATTTTGAGAACAAGAGGACCAGACACTAATGAAAATGCATGGCCCAGATTATCCAATATCCAGGACATTTTCAAGGCTGCTGGCTGAGATGATCCAGACTCACAAACTATTCCAGCCAAGACCTACCAATTATCCTGATTTTATCAAGGTTCCCCCAAAGATAACAATGCCCATAAACAACAGGAAGTAGTCTGGAGAACAATATCCACATTCCCAAAAAATTGATTATAGATGTTTATTGGTTACGAATTGTTATTGATAATGTTCAGAAAAAAAAAAGCTGAACAAAGAAGGTTAGATTCAAGAATCTCTTTCTGAAAAGAAAATGGGGGAATATATAAAATGATAGGATAAAAGAGTAGATCATAGAACCTACTTTTAAATCAAAAATAGCAACTAGTAGTCTTAAATATTTTACATTGCTATGGATTTTTATATATTAATTCAAATTTAAGTTAACTTTGTTATACTGTATGTATATATCTACTCTTGTTTGGGGTATGGTCTTCAAACACTTCAAAGACCTACAGAATATGGCATCTAATATGTTTACTGTCTGCTCTTGGCAGCACCAATCTACTTCAGAGAAGATGATGGGCATCAAAGAACTCCATATGGAGTTTGCTTTCTTTAAGGCAAAAACTAGCCATTTGGGCAAAGAAACTGCCCTTGCTTCAATTACTGACAGTATACTGTCCAAACTGAACCAGCATTATGCAAAAGAAAGCGACTTCCAAATAGTCCTTCAAAACTCAGAAAAGTCTGTCAGATATTCTAGGCCTGTAGGCCAAAGATGGATGCCCCAATGTCACAGAAGAACCTAGGGTGACTGTCCAGGCAGCCAGATGTCCCTGTTGTTAGGTAACATTTCACCCTTCTGGGTCTTTAGGGAGTTGAAGACTAGTTAGTCACAGTTAAAATTTTCCTTAGTTATGATAAAAGGTAAATTAAGTATGAAAGAGTCTTATACGCTTAAGTCACAAAGATAAAATAAATCACAGAATATTTTCTCTAATTTTTGCCAAATACAAATGGACTGAATATTGTAAATGTAATTCTTACTTAATAACTGCTTTTATTGTATATAATCTTACTATTTTAAATTTAAAGCCTTCCTTTTTATTAGACTAGCAGGGGGAAATATGTGGAATAATCCTTTTGTACACTGTGAAGATTTGTCAGTAGGACTGGTTTAATAAAAAGCTGATTGGAGGGCTGGAGAGATGGCTCAGAGGTTAAGAGTACCAACTGCTCTTCCAGAGGTCCTGAGTTCAATTCCCAGCACCCACATGGTGGCTCACAACCACCTGTAATGAGATCTGGTGCCCTCTTCTGTATACATAATAAATAAATAAATCTTTAAAAAAAAAAAAAAAAAAAAAAAAAGCTGATTCGAGCCTGGCGGTGGTGGCGCACGCCTTTAATCCCAGCACTTGGGAGGCAGAGGCAGGTGGATCTCTGTGAGTTCAAGGCCAGCCTGGGCTACAGAGTGAGTTCCAGGATAGGCTTCATAGTTACACAGAGAAACCCTGTCTCGAAACCCCCCCCCCAAAAAAAAAAGCTGATTGGCTGGTAGCCAGGCAGGATGTATGGGAACAACCAAACTAAGGATGCTGGCATGAAGAAGGGGGCAGTCAGAAGAGTTGCCAGCCAAATGCAGGACACACAAAATGAGACAGAAGTAAAAGCCACGTGGCAGAATGTAAATTAATAGAAATGGATTAGTTTAAGTTGTAAGAGCTAGTTAGTAATAAGCCTGAGCTAACGGCCGAGCATTTATAATTAATATTAAGCCTCTGTGTCAGTTATTTGGGACCTGGTGGGTGGGAAAAAGTCTGCCTACAGTCCTCTGTGCCTGGAAATCCTGCCTAGCTATTGGCTATGCAGCTTTTTATTAAACCAGTCAGGGTGACACATCTTCATAGTGTACAAAAAGACTATTCCACAACACCAAACCTTTATATCTAGAGCATAATGATCTGCTATGTAATAGTATTGTGAGGTTCAGTCTTGGAAGTGATTAGATTTCAAGACTCCACCTTCATTAAAGGGACAAGTGTATATATTAAAACGCTTTAAAGCCGGGCGGTGGTGGCGCACGCCTTTAATCCCAGCACTCGGGAGGCAGAGCCAGGTGGATCTCTGTGAGTTCGAGGCCAGCCTGGGCTACCAAGTGAGTTCAAGGAAAGGCACAAAGCTACACAGAGAAACCCTGTCTCGAAAAAACCAAAAAAAAAAAAAATAAAAAAAAAAATAAAAAAATAAAAAATAAAACGCTTTAGTACTGTAGCCTGTGAGACCAGCTCCCAGGCCTGCACACAGGGTTGCAGAAAATAATGCTTTTCAGACTATTGGGACTTAGGAAAATTTTTTATTTATCTGAGGGAATAAGACATGCATGTACTGACCAGACCATTTGCTTTATTTTCTTTCAAGTTCTTATTTTTATCTTCTTTGTTTTGCCTCCCCTTATGTCTCATCCCAATGGAAAGCAACAAAAAGCTACATTTGAGGATCAAAGTACATTCCTTGAGCAAATGATAAGGAGCAGAGCCATTTACCATGGCAACACATAGGTAGGGACATGGTGTTTGGTATTTTCCCTGGCAGTAGCATTGAATGCATCCCAAACTTAAAAATATATATTTTTTATCCTGTTTGCAACCCCAGATCACAGGGAAGGGAACTTGTACCACTTTATTCCAGGCTATGAGGCCAGACCATTCTCTGTAGCTCTGGCTAATTATAAAACTTTTCCCGCAGTTAGCTGGACACAAAACTATTTCACTCTGGACTTGGTTAATTGTTTAATTGTTAATTTGGGACCAAAACAATAAACAGCTAGTTAGTTGATCCTTGAGTCTTGTATTAAAAACCTGAGGCTAGAATTTTGTGCAGAGAATTAATTGCTTGAGGAATTTGTGTAAGGCACTAGTTGTTGGTCTGTGTTATTAGCCAGAGTTACAGCAAGTGGGGGGAACTGGCACCTAAGTTGTTTTGTGTCTGACCTTGGTTCTGCAATTAGGCATTTGGAAATTTGTCCTTGTGAATTATTTGCAGGGGCAACTAGTTTATTTTGAATTTGAAAAAGCTGTCTTTGTAACTGAGAATACTGTCATTTTTCTATGAAAAATATCCCAGTATTATTTCTATTCATCAAAACTGTAAAACTTCAGCAGAAATCATCTTCCTGACCATTTATAGCTATATGTGTGCCCAGTAGATGGAATATATTCATGAGATAAACATACAAGCTGTGGAGAAAATACCCATAGCTGTTTTTAGGGAAGAAATGTAGTGGCACGTGAGAAAAATTACAGACAGAGGCAACCAGTTTTTAGAGTCTGTGGTCCTGTAAGCCTTGTTTGATGGGGTTCTTCCATCAGAGAATTATTCATCTGGTGGGTTGACACCTGAACTATCAATTGCTGTCTGCTGTGTATTCTGACCCCTGGTGAAGCCATTGTTGCCAGCAGCTCTCAGCACTTCAGGATAACTCTTTTGTCCCTTTAGCCCCTTCCACCCCCAGAGGGCACAGCAAAATGGCTTATGACCTTAAATACGCTGGTGTCTTGACCTTGGATTTAAGGTTCAGAACTGTGACAAATGAATTTCTCTTATTATAAACCACATAGTGGAAATTCTTTTATTATAGCAGCCTGAATGGACTGAGACAGAAATCAGTACCAACAAGTGGGTGTTGCTGGATAGGGAAGTGCATGCCTTTATTCCTAGCACTCAGAAGGCAGAGGCAGACAGATCTTGATTTAGAGGCCAGAGGGTTACATAGTGAGACCCTGTCTTAAAAAAAATTGGAGTGTTGCTCTAACAGTTGCCTAAAATACAGAAGCTTTGGAACTGGACAATGGGTAAAAGCTATCAGAATTCAGAAGAACATTCTAGAAAAGGTGTATATTGCTATGAATAGACTATAGCACTCTGGTGTAGGTGGAGTTTTTTGTTAGGACTGCTGGCTCCCCAGTAAATGACACGGAGACTTAGATTAATGATAAATGCTTGGCCAATAGCTTAGGCTTATTAATAAATAGCTCTTGCAATTTATATTAACTCATATTTCTTACCTATGTTCTACCATGTAGCTTGGTACTTTTTTAACATGGTTTTTAATATGTTCATCTTCCTTCTCTCCGAATCTCCCGGTGACTTTGCCCTTCTTCATCTTCATGCTCTCTTTTCCCTGTCCACAAATCCTGCTTAGCCTCTTCCTGCCTAACTATTGGCCATTAGCTCTTTATTAAACCAATGAGAGCAACACATCTTCGCAATGTACAAAAAGTCTATTCCATAATGCACAGGAGGCAGAGGCAGGTGGATCTCTGTGAGTTTGAGGCCAGCCTGGTCTACAGAGCAAATTCCAGTATGACCAGGTCTACACAGAGAAACCCTTTCTCAAAACAAACAAAAAAAGAGTGGTAAGGTCTCACAAGAGAAGCACAGCTGTATAATAACCTCATTAATTTTTTCTTTTATAAAAATAGAATATCTTTTATTTATTCTTTGATAAGTCCATACATGTAAATAGGGCATTGTGATCAAGTGCACCCCAACTCCTCTCCCACTCTCCACAGATACCCACAACATTCTACCTCCCTGTTTCAAGTCCCCTTTGCTTTCTTTCTCTCATTTTTTTTTTTAAGACTAGGTTTCTCTGTTTAACAGCCCTGGCTGTCCTGGAACTCACTTGTAGCCCAGGCTGGCCTCTAAATCACAGAGATCCGCCTGCCTCTGCCTCCCAAGGGCTGGGATTAAGGCGTGCGCCTCCACCGCCCGCCGCCACCACCACCTGGCAGCGTCCTCCCCTTCTCATTACTGCTAACAGCCCACTGAGTCCAGTGAGCATTGCCTGTTGGGGTGTTGACTGATCTCATTGACTGGATCTTGTACAGGTAACCATAGCTACAGTGAGCTCATGGGCACAATGGCCATGTCATATCCTGAAGACAGCATTCCAAAGCACTTCTCCCTATCCTCCAGGTCCCTTTTCTCTGTCCTTCTTCCGTGATATCCTCTGAGTCTTGTGAGTAGAGGTTGGCAGAGATGTGCCATTCAGAGCTGAGTGCTCAATAGACATTGACCAGTTATGAGTCTCTGCACTAACTCCTCACCACTGCAGACGCTCTTCAGCCAAGATTGAATTTCAGTGTTCTCTCAGATAAATTGAGTGGCACCATCAGATTATTGGCTGAAATATGGCTAGTAAATTGTATTCTGGAGTCTTACAATGGAAAGATGCATTAGAGTGGATGAAGGGTCATACTTATGGTAGTGTGGTATTGTATTTTATTTTTTTTTTTCTTCTTCTTTTTTTTTTTTTAAGATATATTTATCATGTATAGTGTTTGTTGCTGAGCGGAGGCAATTATTACGATGTTGTGCACTTGTTGCTGGATTGACTAGATCTGAAGAGCAGTCTGTTTTACTAGCTCTCTGCACCCTGTTTTGTATATTGTGTTTTTTTCTTTTTACACTTATTTATTAGAAGGGGGAGGTTTGTGCATTGTGGTGGTCCCATGGATCATTGTGTGCAAGTGAAGGTCAGAAAACAACCTGTGGGGGTTGGAGAGATGGCTCAGAGGTTAAGAGCACTGACTGCTCTTCCAGAGGTCCTGAGTTCAATTCCCAGCAACCACATGGTGGCTCACAACCATCTGTAATGAGATCTGGTGCCCTCTTCTGGCCTGCAGGCATACAAGCAGGTAGAACGAATAAAGAAATTACAAAAAAAAAAAAAACAAAAAAAAAAACACCAACCTGTGGGAGTTAGTTCTCTCTACTGTATGAGTTCTAGTGATCAAACTCAGGTCCCCTCACAAGCGCCTTCACTGACTGATCCATCATGGCAGCTCAGTGTCCTAGTATTTTTTGGAAGGCAGAACTTGTAATTCATTAACATAATATGGAGGAAGAAAAATCCCAAAGTGTTGAAGATGACAGACAACTCTCTAGACTGTTTATGAAAAGAGCACAAACATAAAGAATTGAAGAAAGAATTTATAATCTAAACAGAGCAAAATGTAGCCTTGAAAATGTTCATCCTTGAAAAATTCTAAAATGAGATGCATACAGGGAAGGTGTGGTGACTCATGCCAGTAGCCACAATTATTGGGAGGCTGAGGCAGGAAGATCACTTGAGTCTGTTAGTTAAAAGACCTGCTTGGGGGTTGGGGATTTAGCTCAGTCGTACAGCGCTTGCCTAGCAAGCTCAAGGCCCTGGGTTTGGTCCTCAGCTAAAAAAAAAAAAAAAAAAAAGACCTGCTTGGGCAACGATAGTAAAACCTCATCTAAAACAAAACAGAACAATGGTCCAGGTATGGCAGCACTCACACCTGTAGTCCAAGAACTAGAGAGGTTAAGATAAGAGAATTGTGAGTTTGAAGCCAGCCTGGGCTGTGTAGTGAGTTCCAGGCTAGCATGAACTACATAGCAAGACCCTATCTCAAATGAGTATGTGCTGGAGAGATGACTGCGGTCGGTAGTGCTCCCAGAGGACCACTGTCCGTTCCCAGCACTTACATAGGGCACCGCACACTTGCCAACAACTCCAGCCCAGGTGATCTTGTGCACCAGAACCAGGGTTTCTCTGTGTAGCTTTGGCTGTCCTGGAACTCTCTGTAGACTAGGTTGGCCTCGAACTCACAGAGATCCACCTGCCTCTGCCTCCTGAGTGCTGGAATTAAAGGCATATGTCATTACTGCCCAGCTAACAGTATTCTTTAGTATAAACTTATACTCTTATAAAATCCTGAAATTCTATAGTAATTACTGCCAAGAAAACTACACTATAACTAGATTTTTTTTTTAATTTTTTTAATGTTTATTTTTATTTTATGTACATTGGTGTTTTGCTTCTATGTGTGTTTGTGTGAGGGTTAGGACAGTTGTGAGTTGCCAGGTGGGTCCTGAGAATTGAACCCAGGGCCTCTGGAAGAGCAGCCAGTGCTCTTAACTGCTGAGCCATCGCTCCAGCCTCCTGCCTCCCCTTTCAATGTTGCTGTGGATATGAATGTGAGTCCAGCCCCCTAAAAGGCTAGAAGGGGCTCAGACACCTGAAGCGGGAGTTACAGGTGGTTGTGAGCCTCGCTCTAGGAGGCCCTGAGAACTCCATCGAAGAGCGTATGTGCTGAGTCCTGTGTTTTGTTCTGAGACAGGGTCTTCTCACTACGCAGGCAGGCAGATTAACCTGGTGGTACTTGTTACGAGGCTGGCCTGGAATTCATGGCAACCCTCCCCCTGCCTCAGCCTTCTAAGTGCTGAGATTCACCAACGCAGATTCCCCTTTTCTTTTTTCTTTTCTTTTTTTTTTTTTTTTTTTTTGGTTTTTCAAGACAGGGTTTCTCTATGTAGCTTTGCACCTTTCCTGGAACTCAGTCTGTAGCCCAGGCTGGTCTCGAACTCACAGAGATCCGCCTGCCTCTGCCTCCCGAGTGCTGGGATTAAAGGCGTGTTGTTGTTTTTGAGACGGGGCCTCACTGTGTAACCTTGACTGTCACAAAGCTTGCTATGTAGACCAGGCTTCAAACTCACAGAAATCCATATTTCACTTGTGTTCTGACAAATTAAGCTTGCCTGGAGATCAGAGGGCAGAGCTAGCCACTAGTTAATCATAGAGGCCAGGTAGTGGTGGCTCATACCTTTAATCCCTGCACTTGGGAGAAGGAAGCAGGGAGATCAGGAATTCAAGGCCGCCCTGGGCTACAGAAGATTGAACCAGTCTAAAAGAGAAACAGAGCCAGTTGGTGGTGGCTCACACCTTTAATCCCAGCATGGGAGGATCATGCCTTTGATCCAAGCACATGGGAGGCTCAAGCCCTTAATCCCAGTACCAAGGAGGTGGAGACAGGATCTGTCAGCCCCCATTCTGTCTGAGGAGTTAGAGGTTAAGAAGTCTCTTAGTGGCTGCTGCTCTGCTTCTCTGATCTCCAGGCAAGCTTTGTTTGTCAGAGCACAAACAAATATCAAACAACAATCCACCTGCCTCTGCCTCCCAAGTGCTGGAATTAAAGGTATACGCCACCGTACCCAGCCTTACACAGTTGTTGTGTGTGTGGTCACGTGTATGGATACACATTCACATGTATATGCATGTGTGTAAGGAAACTAGAGGCGGTCTCAATTGTTCTCTACTTCAATTTTTGGAGACAGGGACTGTCACTGAATCTGGGACTCAAGGATTCAGCTAGATTGGATGGCCCGCAATCCCCAGGGGTCCTTGTCTCTGCCTCAGCAGACTTGGGGTTGCAGACACACACGCGTATGAAAAGCTGGGCATTTTACATCAGACTCCAAGCCGCATGCTTGGGTAGCAAGCGCTGACACTGAGGGAGCCACCTCCCCGGCACAGGCTTTTTTGTTTGCTCATCTTTGAGGCAGGGTCTTATGTATCCTAGGCTGGCCTCAAACTTGTTTTATAGTCAAGGGCCACCTTGAACCCTTTTTTTAATAAATAAATATTTATTTTTAATTAATTGTGTGTGTATGTTGTTGGGCCCCAAATCTGGGGGTCTTGAGTGGGCGCCCCAAGAACCCAGACTCCAGTCCAGTTGATGCAATAGCAAGAGGTTTTTAT